>NW_027501438.1:0-66456 GCF_021521415.1 Bidens hawaiensis | reverse complement strand
CTTGAAAACGTGTGATGATGTGGATTATCTAAGTACTAACACTTGACAAGTCCCCACAAACACAAGTGATTAACTTCGTGCCGGTGACGTGTGGATAGTACTATCGGTTTGACAAACCCAACTGACAGAGCCGGAGGGGTATGCCGGAACATATGTAAACCCAGTTGCACATTGTCATTATATTTTTACATACTGCTATGTGGTGTTAGACATAGTACATACTTGGGGCAAAGTGGCTGTTAAATGCCAACGGGAGTGCATGGGCAGTGGAGGCCATGTGTTTTAGCTCGTTTCGGTTTCACTTGTGGCTTAGTATAATACATCATACACATACATATATACATACACACTGTAAACTTTACGAACTCGTGTACTGATTTCATTGACACTCGTGAAACTTGAAACTCACCAACTAGACGTAGTTGACCCGTTTTAACATGCTTTTCAGGTAAAGCAAAAGTATAATGATTTGCTTACATGCTTGGTGTTAGAAGGAAAGTTGAATAGCTGTGAATAGACGCTGATATAATACTGTATAAGAAGCTCGTAAACCGGTTATGTGTTTTTCACCTAGTTTGTAAACATAGTACCTACCAATGTAATATGATGTAATTTAGCTGTTGAATTTCTTTATAAACAATGTGGTTGATACCAGTGTTATCTGTTACATTCCCGTATTACGCTTCCGCAACTACCTAGTCGGGGTGTGACAGAAGTTGGTATCAGAGCCATTGGTTATAAAGAATTAGGATGTCCCTTAGGATACCCTAAGATAACCGTAGGCTCGATTAACTCTGGGAATAAAATAATATTAAATAATATACACGAATGATTCTCGTGATGAACGCGAATGGACAAGTGGGTTATTATGGTCCGGAACGTAATAACAGACTTGTTTGTACGAGGAAATTCGAGAAGAAGTTGATAAACAATCGAATAGGTAAAAACAGCAACATATGTGTATAAAATATAATAATAGATAAATATTTGTGTATATAAACGATTATTTGTGCTTATGTGTATAAATACCTGCATGTATTTTACTATGATTAATATAGAAGGATATTATTCTTATCACTAACAATTGTGCAGGAATATGTCAAGATCTACTGATCGTTTACCTAATACCCTACCAACAGGGCCTGAGGAGGAGGAGGATCCGGAAGAGGAAACTGAGGAGGAATCAGAGGAAATGGAAGAAGGTGCAGATGCGGTAATTCCTCACGAGGTACCCTCAGATCAACCCGACTTATCGGGTTACCGCTGTGACACCTTTCCCCCTAGGGAATCCCCTAGGAATGTTGCAGGACAGGGAGCTACTAGTGCTTATCATTCACCTGTTAGAGCACCCAGATCCCCTACTCCACCTGTACAGCATACACCAGTACCCCCACCCACTATTAGAAACCGTCAGACCGCTCGTATTTCAGTGCGTCCACCTGAGCACACCTCCTCCCCCACCTCGATCTACGTACCATAGGGGAGAAACATCACGTGTCCAGGTCACTGAGATACCTATTCCTACTTGGGGTTTACCCGCCCCAGTACCCGAGCCACCTCGTCATTCTGATTCAGCATGGTTTGGTTTAGCAACTGATCAGCTTTTAGAACAATCACATTCGATAAATAACCTAAACCAGCATAGACATGATATGCAAGATCTCATGCGCTACATGCAGCAAGAAATCAGAATTGTGCAAAGATCCAGTGCTCACAGCCACGGGCGTCAGGATCGGGCAATGATACTACTAGGGGTATGCTTAGCGGTTAATGCGGCCCTAGTGGCTGCTGTTGTTTGGTTGTGGCTCCATGTTGCAAAGAATGGATAGGACATAATAGTCTAGTCTTATGTATATAGTCTTTTGATATCCCAAGCAGCATTTTGTTACAGCGTGTTGGGCTGACTTGGGAGTTGTTTGTGGTTTAGTACTATTTCAAGCACTGGCCCTTATCGGGTTAAGTCTACATGTCACTTAGTGACAAATTTTGATACGCATATACAAGCGCTGGCCTATACCAAGTTAAGCCTATGCGCTAATTTTGGATGCATATGTACAGTAATGATTATAATTAATACAAACGTGTTTTCTTTGGCATAGTTATGTGTTGTGAAATTGTAATATTGTAAAGTTGTGTTGATCATAGTGAAACGATATTGATTATTATATAATTGATTATTTTATAGAATGGCCCCGAAGAAAGCAAACCCTTTGTCTGAGGCGGAAGTGGCCGCAATGATTGCTCGTCAACTACAAGCAGTGATACCAACAATTGTAGCACAAGTCACTGCAGGCATACGTGCTAACAATACTGTTAATCAACCTACGAGCACCACCACGGCCACTGTTAATACACCTCCGCCGGACACTAATGTAGCCCCGGGTGTTACTACCCCGGTGAATACTGATAATGTCATAAATAGTAATAACACTCTCCCAACTATGAATGTCACTGGGAACCCAGAACCTGTTGTGCATCCTGATAATATCCCGAACCTTGTACCGGTTGTTAACACAACTAATAATGATAATACTCGGACCAATACCGATAATAACAATAATAATAACCGAGAACCCCCACGTCAGGAGTACTCATACAAACAATTTACATCATGTAAACCGATTGAGTTTAAGGGTATTGAAGGACCTAGCGGGCTGGTCAAATGGATAGAAAAGACCGAATCAGTAATTAATATCAGTGAGTGTCCACCGAACCGCGTGGTCAAATTTGCTACCAGTATGTTTCTAGACCAAGCGCTGATGTGGTGGAACACGGTAGTCCAAATAAGGGGACAAGATGCTATTAATCGTATGTCATGGACTGAATTAAAAACCCTCATGCTAGAGCATTTTTGTCCTAAAAGTGAGATTCAGAGGTTGGAACACGAGTTATGGAATCTGGAAATGAAAGGAGCGGACCATGTGGGATACACGAATCATTTTAACGAACTGTCCCGCTTAGTTCCGTGGTTAGTTACACCGGAAGCGAAGCGAATTGAACGTTATATCTGGGGACTGACCCCTGCTGTGAGAAGTATAGTGAATTCAGTTGCCCACCCAACATTAGAAAGTGCTGTATCTCAAACGGGTGTCGTTACTTTTGATCTGATGAGAAGTGGAGAGATAAGGATGCCAGGTGAAACAACAAGTTTAAAACGAACTGATTATGGGACAAGAATGCAAGGAAACCCTCAAAACAAGCGGGCTCGTCCGAATACCCGAAGTTATGCCATGACCAGTTCTAATGTAAAACAAGAGACCTATAAAGGGACGTTACCGAAGTGCAGAAGATGTAACTTTCATCATGTGGGTGATTGCAAACCAATCATTTGTCAAAAGTGTGGAAGAACGGGACACTATGCCCCCAACTGTGGAACCCCCACCAACACTGTTAACCGTCCACCGCAATCAACTCAACTCCCTCGACCTCAACCAACCCGCCCACAACTCAACCAACAAACCCCACCTACCACGAACCTCCGTGCCTGCTATGAATGTGGCAGTACGGAACACTTTCGGAGATACTGCCCCAATTTGAACCCGGGTACAGTGAGAAGGCAGAACCAAGCACAAGCATCAACTTCCAACGCAGCTAGGGGACGCGCGTTTGTATTAGGACCGGGTGAAGCGCGTCATGATCCGAATGTGGTGACAGGTACATTCTTAGTTTCAGGTCAGTATGCTTCAATTTTGTTTGATACGGGCGCCGATAGAAGTTTCGTATCTGTTAATTTCTTACCTTTAGAAAATATGCCGGTTAGTGAACTAACAAAACCATATACTATAGAACTCGCTAACGGTAAGTCTATACTTGTTAACCGAATAGCCCGAAACTGTTCCCTTATCCTAAGCGACCACCCATTCCTTATTGATTTACTTCCAGTGGAATTGGGAAGTTTCGATGTTATAGTCGGTATGGACTGGCTATCTAAGTATAAAGCTGAAATTGTCTGTAAGGATAAGACCGTTAGGATACCTCTTTCAAATGATGAAGCTATGATTGTTCAAGGTGAGAAATCTGGTACGGTACTGCCTCTCATATCTCAACTTAAGGCATTGAGATATTTACGCCAAGGTTGTACTTTATACTTGGCGAGTGTAACAGTTAAGGAACCCGAGGAAAAACGAATGGAAGACATCCCAGTGGTACACGAGTATTCAGATGTATTCCCCGATGAGTTGCCTGGTTTACCACCGACCCGACAAGTTGAATTCCGTATTGACTTGATACCGGGAGCAGCACCCATTGCTAAGGCACCTTATCGACTTGCACCTTCTGAAATGCAAGAACTGTCCAACCATTTACAAGAATTACTGGACAGGGGTTTTATTCGCCCTAGTTACTCACCGTGGGGAGCACCAGTGTTGTTTGTAAAGAAGAAGAATGGGAGTTTTCGAATGTGTATTGATTATCGGGAATTGAATAAAGTGACTATAAAGAATAGATACCCCTTACCTCGAATTGATGACTTGTTTGATCAGCTCCAAGGTGCGAAGTATTTTTCAAAAATTGATCTTAGATCTGGTTATCATCAAGTAAGAATTCAGGAAGAAGACGTACCAAAAACAGCCTTCCGAACTCGGTATGGTCACTATGAATTTTTGGTTATGCCGTTTGGGTTGACAAATGCACCTGCAGTGTTTATGGACCTCATGAACCGAGTTTGCAAACCTTACCTTGACAAGTTTGTGATAGTGTTTATCGATGACATTTTGATATATTCGAGAAGTAAGGAGGAACACGAACAACATTTGCGGGAAATCTTAAAATTATTGAGGCAAGAGAAGTTATACGCAAAGTTGTCCAAATGTGAGTTTTGGCTACAAGAAGTACAGTTTTTGGGACAGATTGTGAACCATCAAGGGATCCAAGTAGACCCAAGTAAAATTGAGGCCATTAAAAATTGGCAAGTGCCTAAGTCACCAAGAGAAATTCGTCAATTCTTAGGACTAGCCGGGTATTATAGAAGATTCATTGAAAACTTTTCAAGTATTGCACAACCTCTAACCCTCCTAACTCAAAAAGATCGAGCATATGAATGGGGAGAAGAACAAGAAATGGCCTTCCAAACGTTAAAACAGAAGTTATGTGAGGCTCCAATATTAAACCTTCCAGATGGAACTGATGAATTGGTGGTATATTGTGACGCATCTCGTAAAGGTTTAGGATGCGTACTGATGCAAAGAAAGAAAGTAATAGCATATGCTTCCCGACAATTAAAAGTACATGAAAAGAATTATACGACTCATGATTTGGAATTGGGAGCAGTTATCTTTGCATTGAAGATTTGGAGACATTACTTGTATGGCACCAAATGTACCATCTATACTGATCACAAAAGCCTACAACACATATTCGATCAGAAAGAGCTAAACATGAGACAAAGGAGATGGGTAGAACTGTTAAATGATTATGATTGTGAGATTAAATACCATCCGGGTAAGGCCAACGTAGTAGCCGATGCTTTAAGCCGAAAAGACAGAATCAGACCATTAAGGGTACGAGCACTCGGAATGATTGTTCAAAGTAGCCTAACCGAACAAGTTCGCGTTGCACAAGATGAGACCTTGAAGGCAGATCAGCTAGAAAAAGAAGAACTACATGGAAATGAAAGGAATTTTGAGAAGAAAATTGATGAAGTATATTATTACAAAAACCGGGTCTGGATTCCAACACTTCATAAACTCCGAAAGTTGATTCTTGATGAAGCACACAAATCCAAATATTCTATTCATCCAGGTGCTGATAAGATGTATAAGGATGTTAAAGAATTTTACTGGTGGCCTGGTATGAAAAAGGATATAGCCGTGTATGTAAGTAAATGTGCAACATGTGCAAGGGTAAAGGCGGAATATCAAAAACCTTCGGGAATGTTACAACAACCGAAATCCCACAATGGAAATGGGAACAAATTACCATGGACTTTGTGACACACCTTCCTAAAACCTCTCGAGGACACAACGCAATTTGGGTAATTGTGGACCGATTAACCAAATCCGCACACTTTATTCCCATCCATAACAACTACACCACCGAAAAACTCGCTCAAATTTACATTGATGAAATATTATCTCGACACGGAGTACCTCTTTCGATTATTTCCGATCGAGACAGTCACTTTACTTCACATTTCTGGCAAGCAGTACAAGAAGCCTTGGGAACCCGAATCGACCTAAGTACGGCTTACCATCCCCAAACTGATGGTCAATCCGAACGAACCATCCAAACCTTAGAAGATTTACTTCGTGCTTGTGTACTGGACTTCAAAGGGAATTGGGATCAACACCTCCCGCTCATTGAATTCTCTTACAATAACAGTTATCACAGTAGTATACAAGCAGCACCTTATGAAGCTCTATACGGGCGAAAATGTAGATCACCACTATGTTGGACAGAAGTGGGTGATACTCAAATTTCAAGATCCGATTTAATTCAGGAAACCACCGATAAGATTCACCAGGTTAAACAAAAATTGAAAGCTGCCCGTGACCGACAAAAGAGTTATGCCGATGTTCGCAGAAAACCGTTATCTTTTGAAATAGGTGATAAGGTATTTTTAAAAGTATCGCCATGGAAGGGTGTTATAAGATTTGGAAAGACTGGTAAACTAGCCCCGAGATACATCGGACCTTTTGAGATTGTCGCAAAAATTGGTCCCGTAGCTTACCGATTAAAACTACCCTTAGAACTGAGCACTATTCATGACGTGTTTCATGTATCGAATCTGAAAAAGTGTTTGACTGATGAAACGACAATAGTACCACTGGAAGATGTTCAGATCAACGAAAAGCTCAACTTCGTAGAGGAACCGGTAGAAATTGTAGACGGAAAAACCAAACAGTTACGAAACAACAAAATTTCATTGGTAAAAGTTCGGTGGAATTCAAAACAAGGACCCGAATATACTTGGGAACGAAAGAACGAATTCCGAAAGAAATACCCACACCTGTTCCCAAAAAAGAAAACCGATGACACATTAAATTTTGAGGACGAAATTTCTTAACGTGGGGAGAATGTGACATTCGTGACAAAACGAGGTATACTATATTCATTACGTAACAAGTAAACGATAAATCGGTTAATTCGTAGTGCTTAAACGAGTAACCGACCGATACTAATTATGACCCGTATACATACTGAGGGGTCATATACGAGTTATATATATGTTATAGAGGCTAACATATTGATATTTAGGCCCCAGTACGTTTAAAACTCTTTAAACGAAAAAGGTTTCGTTTATCGATACGCTATAAGCTTAAACGCAATCGTTAATATCAAAACAAGCATTGTAGCATCCGTTAAGCCGAAAAAGATTTATAAAACACTTATATGACATGTTCTAAGCAATCCGTGAAAATATTTTGGAATTTTACAACGAGTCGGTACGTTTTTCTTATTTTACAAAAATAAGCTGAAAAACACTCGTTTTTGCGCTATTTCTCACACCCGAATTAATTTTCTTGCGAAAAACCAAACCCGAACTAAATTTGAAGTGGGCTTTTCATGTTTGGGCTTGTATAATCAGATTAATGGCCCAAAACAGCCCATTATGGGCCATTCCTTGGTTCCGATCGCCAGCCCACCTTACTTCACATTTTTTTTATATAACTTACACCTTAAGCTTTATTATTCATTCTAACTCATAAAATTTGAAGTCCAAGCAGCTGCAAAGTAGAACTCCAGAAACTTTCAAAAGTTACATCAAAAACCTAAGGTAATTAGTGATTTTCTTTGAGTTTTAACCATGATTAACATAGTTTAACCATGAAAAATTAATCCTTGATTAGTTTTAAACATGTTTAACCATCAAAAAACCCTAAAAATCAAGTAAAACCATGTTTTGATGTTAAACATGTTTACAAACCAGGAACATATACTTTTTTGGTCAAAAACGCGGATTAGAACATGAATACAACGTTTTTACGGTTAGAAAGTTCGGTTTGAACCCAAAACCGAAACCCTAATTATCAAGGCTGTTATATGGATGATTTATGCTTGGTTTGATGTTATATGATATGTATATATACTGAGTTTGCAACCCGAGACCCAGAGAGTCGTTTAAGCTAGCAAAACTCATCGAAAACCGACAAGGTAAACCCGTAACACTCGTTTAGGGGCTGTTTAGTATTAGGTTGTGACGTGCTTGTTGTTAGCTTGTGAAAACTTTCAGGAAAATTAGGGATCATATAAATGAGTCCCTGTTCAAATTTGGTAATTTTTCGATAAACGGAGAATATTTGGTGAATTTATTTCCGTTTATGAGCGTTTATTTGGGAAAAATAGCTAAACATATTGAAAAATTATGAAACTTGGCTTTGGAGTTTAATATGTGATGGTAAGATCACTGGTAAAGTTTGGGAATCATTGGAAATGCCTAAGTATGGTTTGTGCAATCATGGTTTAACCGAATTTTAACAGCCGAAAAACGCACAAAAAGGCATTTTGTCAAAAGAGTTAGGTTCTGGAGATTTTGCAGGGGCTATGTAATAACATTGAGGCCATTTGTAAAAATTATCGGATTTTTCAGAGGTCGTTTGATATAAACGGGCCATTTATTACACGATTATAACCTATTAAATGAATTTTTATAAATAAATAATTAATCATAAAATTTCTAAAAATATTTTTATAAAATTCTCCATGTCTTAATGTATTTTTACAAAAATTTACATAATTTATATATAAGTACATATTTAGTTATGATTAATCAAAGATTTAAATGATAATTGTTTTAACGAAACCGGCAGTTTTGTGTTTAACGGACTGACTGGTATGTCAAAATGTCAAAAGTGGTAAAATATCATATTTTGAATGATATTGATAAAAACGAACTTTTTACAAAAATTCCGCACAAATCGGGTGGATTGTGCGTGTTTTGTATAATCAAACCCGTGTGAAAACGGAAACGAACCCTGCGATCAAACCAGACACCGAAACCTTAAAATTCTTTCATAAATCAAATCATCTTATCAATCAATATATTTACTTAAGTTTTATGTGATCTTACCTAATCCCGAAACGTATAAACGATCAACTTGGCTAGGCTCGGGAAACGGTGAAACTGAGCCAAATCCAGTTTTAAACATTTCATAGTATACAACGTCACAATCTAAGACTATGGTCATGTTCTGGGCCTAACAGCTATACCCAGATTATCTATACAGCCCGACTTAGCTTGAACACTGTACTAGTATTAACGATACGATACCGTTTATAGGAATCAGGCTATAAACGAGGCATCTGACTTATTGATACGTAATTTCCGTGCGAACTACGATAAGGTGAGTTTCACGACCCCCACTTTCTAAACTGTTTTACGAACTTTTGGGGTGAAAAGCATGTTTACATATACTGATATGCTTGAAAACGTGTGATGATGTGGATTATCTAAGTACTAACACTTGACAAGTCCCCACAAACACAAGTGATTAACTTCGTGCCGGTGACGTGTGGATAGTACTATCGGTTTGACAAACCCATCTGACAGAGCCGGAGGGGTATGCCGGAACATATGTAAACCCAGTTGCACATTGTCATTATATTTTTACATACTGCTATGTGGTGTTAGACATAGTACATACTTAGGGCAAAGTGGCTGTTAAATGCCAACGGGAGTGCATGGGCAGTGGAGGCCATGTGTTTTAGCTCGTTTCGGTTTCACTTGTGGCTTAGTATAATACATCATACACATACATATATACATACACACTGTAAACTTTACGAACTCGTGTACTGATTTCATTGACACTCGTGAAACTTGAAACTCACCAACTAGACGTAGTTGACCCGTTTTAACATGCTTTTCAGGTAAAGCAAAAGTATAATGATTTGCTTACATGCTTGGTGTTAGAAGGAAAGTTGAATAGCTGTGAATAGACGCTGATATAATACTGTATAAGAAGCTCGTAAACCGGTTATGTGTTTTTCACCTAGTTTGTAAACATAGTACCTACCAATGTAATATGATGTAATTTAGCTGTCGAATTTCTTTATAAACAATGTGGTTGATACCAGTGTTATCTGTTACATTCCCGTATTACGCTTCCGCAACTACCTAGTCGGGGTGTGACACCAGTGGAGGATCATGCTCCTCTGATGCCTAGGATGCTGGATTTTACCACTCCAGGATCCTTGGCTCAAATTGCTCAAGGATCATCTATCCTCCAACCGGGGTCCATGGGTCAGCAAGCTTAAGGATCCTCGATTTTCTAGTAAGGATCATCTATCCTTCAACCAGGGTTCATGGGTCAGCAAGCTCAAGGATCCTTATTCCTTCATCAAGGATCATCTATCCTTCAACCAGGATCCATGGGTCAGCAAGCTCAAGGATCCTCGATCTTCTAGCAAGGATCATCTATCCTCCAACCGGGGTCCATGGGTCAGCAAGCTCAAGGATCCTCATTCCTTCATCAAGGATTATCCATCCTTCAACCAGGATCCTCTGGGTTATATCCTTAAGGATCCTTGAACTTTCAACCTCAAGGATCTTTCTGGCAGCATCAAGGATCCTCAGGAATTCAGCATCAAAGGTATTTAGAGGTCCATGAAGGAGATATTATCCTCATGCAGACCATTGCTTTTGGGGGACCGACTACCATAGCAGATGCTTCTTATCCTAGCTACTCTTCTGGGGTGCCAACGATTAGGCAACAAAGAGAAGCTTAAGGATATGATATCTAGTGTGCCAGAAGTGGTCCGACCAATTCCTGAGATACCAGAAGGGGGCCACAAGTTATCCCGATTCTCTCCTCCAATATGTGACGCAGAAATCCCAAAACGCTTTCAAATCCCCAACATGAAAGTGTATGATGGTCCCACTGATCTAGAGGAGCCTTTGGCTCAGTACAGAGAAAGGATGGATATTAATCCAATTCCTGAAAGGCTCAAGGAAGCTTGTCTATGCAAGGGCTTTGGATCCACTCTAACAGGATTCGTATTAAAATGGCTGCTAAGTCTTCCTCCCTATTATGTTACTTCTTTTTCGCATTTAGTTAACTTTTTCAACAATCAGCTTTCTTGTAGTAGGAAGTTTGAAAAGTTAACTAGTGATTTATATAGAGTTGTCCAACCTTATGATGAATCCCTTAGGAATTTTGTTACAAGGTTTGGCAGGGAGGCCCTAGAGATCCCTAATCTTGACATGGCTACGGCTGTGGAAGCTTTCAAGATGGGGCTAAATAGGGGCTCCCAGTTTTATAACGATCTTTTGATGACTCCTTGCAGGAATTTAGATGAAGTAAGGAACAGGGCACTCATATTTATAAGGCTAGAGGAAGACAAGAGGATCCAAGAACGGTTAGGAGCTCAAACGAAGCAAGAATCTCCTGAGAAGAAACAAGGATCCTTATTCAGGAACAACAACTCAAAGCCTTACTCCAAGTGCAACAATCAAAATGTCCGAGCGGTCGAAGAAGGAGATGATGATAATGAAGATTACCCAAGCATTTCCGAATATTGCTTGTTAGGGCATAGAATTTATGCTGAGGATCCTCTATCCTTGATCAGTTTCTGGATCACTTATTCTTACGATATGTTCCAGATTTTAAAGGATCATGGATTCTTGGTATTATATGTTTACTAATAATTGTATTTGAATGGTGTTTTGTTTGTTAGATATGACAGCTAGAAGACTGAGTCATCCTAATCTTGCGCTACTAGAAGACTTCCGCACGTGGTCAATGACGATGAATGGCTAGTGGAGTGGTGGCGTTAAAGTAGGAATTTAGTTAGCTATCGTCTTTTGTTTACAATCGAGATTAAGATCAGTTAGAAAACACATGTACTACATACACACTCTTGAGCAATCGATAATTCTGAGCTCTCACACTTAGCGTTATTGTAATGCTGATCGATATCTCCAACACTTTGTAACCAATTTTGATATTAATAAACTGATGATCGACAAGTTTTCATCACCCGGGCTTTTTTTCCTTTGATCTAATCAAGATCAAGGGGTTTTTCCTCGCAACAAATCACGGTGTTCATCCCTATTTTGTTCATATATTCATTGTTATCAATTTAGCACTGAACCGCACATAACAGATTTGGATATATTATCCTTAGCCGATTTTTGTCCAAAACAATTTGGCGCCCACCATGGGGCAATTGGTGCTATAATCCAGAAAATACCCTATCAATTTTCACCTTTTCATACCCATATCACTTTCAATGGCCTCCCAATCAACCTCTACTTCATCAACCATGCCATCTTCGGCTCCTCTCTCCTCAATAAATTTTCCACCGATGCCTCCTCCATTGACGTGAGCACCAAGGGCTACTGTTGTTGGAAACAAGACACAACTACCAGTCTTCCAGAGCTCGAAAGCTACTGCTGCCACTTCTGTAGTTAATACTAACAATGATGTTTCCTCTATGTTTTCGCAGGTTAAGGCTTACATGGAGCAGCAGATTAAGACTAACCAGAGGATCCTTCGGGAGATAGAAGATCTCAAGAGGACTAAGAGGCTGGCAGAGGATCAGACTCCTCTAGTGCCTAGGATGCTGGATTTCACTACTACAGGATCCTTGGCTCAACATGCGCAAGGATCGTCCATCCTTCAACCGGGGTCCATGGGTCAGCTAGCTCAAGGATCCTTAACTTTTCAGCAAGGATCATCCATCCTTCAACCGGGGTCCATGGGTCACTTAACTCAAGGATCCTCAACTTTTCAGCAAGGATCATCCATCCTTCAACCAGGGTCCATGGGTCAGTTAACTGAAGGATCCTCAACTTTCCAACAAGGATCATCCATCCTTCAACCGGGGTCCTACGGGTCATATCTTCAAGGATCCCTCAACTCTCAACCCTTGGGATCCTTTGTCCATAATCAAGGATCCTTCTTCCACGATCAAGGATCCTCAGGGGTTCAACATCAACGATCCTCCAAGGTCCATGCAGTAGATATAATCCCTATGCAGACCATAGCTTCGGGTGGACCAACTCCCGTAGCAGACGCTTCTTACCTTAGCCACTCTTCTGGAATTCCGACCTTTACACAACAAAGAGGTAACACATATAATCCTATATCCTTAAATGTTAACAATGGTTCCATGCAGGACGCAGGTATCAACCAAGCTATGGCTAAGGAACTGTAGAAACTCAAGGATATGATATCCAGCGTACCTAGGGTGATCCGTCCAATTCTTGAGATACCGGAGGGAAGCCATAAATTATCCAGATTTGTTCCACCAATTTGTGACGTGGAGATCCCGAAAAGCTTTCAAACCCCCAACATGAAGATGTATAACGGGACCACTGATCCTGAAGAGCACGTAGCCCAATACAGAGAAAGATGGAAATTAATCCAATCCCTGAGAGACTCAAGGAGGCTTGTCTATGCAAAGGTTTTGGAGCCACACTATCAGGATCTGCTTTGAAATGGCTGCTAAGTCTTCATCCCTTTTCTGTTACTTCTTTATCACACTTAGTTAACTTGTTCAATAGTCAATTTTCCTGTAGCAGGAAATTTGAGAGGTTAACTAGTGATTTATATCTTGTTATCCAACCCATTGATGAATCCCTTAGGGATTTTGTTACAAGGTTTGGCAGGTAATCTCTAGAAATCCCTAATCTTGACGTGACTACTGTTGTTGAAGCATTCAAGATGGGAATTCAGAAGGGCTACCCCTTTTGTGATGATCTTGTGATGACTCCTTGCAGGACTTTAGATGAAGTAAGGAACAGAGCATTGAGGTTCATACGATTGGAAGACGACAAAAAGATCCAGGAACGGTTAGGGGCTCAAACGAAGCAAGAATCCCCTGAAAAGAATAAAGGATCCTCATACAGAAACAACAATTCGAAGCCATACTCCAAATTCAAGTATGAAAATGTTCGAGCTGTTGAAGAAGATGATGAGGAGGAGGATTACCCCAGCAACTCAGATTATTGCTTCTCCATAGATACCGATGGCTTAATTTGTTCCATGAAGGATCTAGGGGAGAAGGAAAGGTGGCCCCAAAAGAACGAGAAGTCAACCACCTTCAGAGACAAATCCAAATGGTGTGCCTTCCATGAGCATTTAGGCCACATGACGGACGATTGCATAGGTTTAAGGAGGTGAATCGGATACCTCTTAAGAAAGGGCCACTTTAAGGAACTGTTGGGAAGAAAGAAATCCACGATCCAGGATCCTGAATAGGCATCCCAGAAAGCAACTTCGCCCCCACCAGACGCTCAAGTGATCAACTTCATTTCCGGTGGCTCAGACAT
This sequence comes from Bidens hawaiensis, assembly GCF_021521415.1. Taxonomy (NCBI): domain Eukaryota; kingdom Viridiplantae; phylum Streptophyta; class Magnoliopsida; order Asterales; family Asteraceae; genus Bidens; species Bidens hawaiensis. The sequence goes on along the minus strand of NW_027501438.1, from coordinate 52,244 downwards.
ATGTGGAACTTCTTTCAAAGCAGCTAAAAGGCTGGCCAAGGAGACCAAGTTGGATAACGGGGAATGACCGGTTATATCACCACCTTGACAACAGACAAAAGGATCTTCTTTAATGAAGAAGATAAATCAAGCATCCAGGATCCTCATCATGACTGTTTGATTGTTACGTTGTTTATTGCTAACCATTATGTACACAGGATCCTTGTCGATGGTGGAAGCTTGGTCAACATCATCCAACATGATGTCCTTCAGAAAATGAACATCCCAGCTTCAGAAATCATCCCGAGGACGCCGGTGTTTGTTGGCTTCAGCGGCGAAACCAAGAAGACATTGGGGACATCAAACTCCCAATATACATCGAAGGGTTAAATTGTTACCAAAAATTTTGTGTTATAGATAACCTTTCTTATTGCAATGTTATTTTAGGCAGGCCTTGGCTACATGGGATGAAGGCAGTGGCCTCTACTAACCATCAATGAATCAAACTACCAACTCCTTGGGGAGTAGTAAGGATAGATGGTGACCAAGTCGAAGCCAAGAACTACTACTCTTCATCAATGAAGCCAACAGCTAAACAAACGATAGCATAGCAACCACAGCAACATCCTAGGGACATGCTGGAAGCTCGTGAGAAGGACTTAAAGGAAGTATCCTTGGACCCCGAGGATCCAGATGTGAAGTGTTCCTAGGATCCAGTATCCCTAGTGAGATCGAGGAGGATATAATATCCTTCCTAAAACAAAGAAAGTCCATGTTTGCTTTCAAACATTCAGACATGACAGGTATTTCTAAGGACGTAATTACTCACAAGTTAGGCTTTGATCTATCTATTAATTCCGTCCATCAGAAGCGAAGGAAATTCGCTCCTGAGAGGAACGCGATCATACAAGAAGAAGTTGAAAAACTTCTTAAGGCTGGTATGATCAGAGAGGTTAAGTATCCCCGATGGTTAGCTAATGTGGTTGTTGTTTCTAATAAGAATGGAAAGTGGAGGGTGTGTGTCGATTTTACTGATTTAAACAAGCCATGCCCCAAGGATCCTTTCCCGTTACTACATATATATTCCATGGTGGATGCAACAGCAGGACATGGGATGCTCACCTTTATGGATATTTCATCTGGATTTCGACAAATTCAGATGGAACCATCTGATCAAGAGGATACAACATTCATGACTCCCACCGGCATATATTGTTATATTGCTATGCCATTCGGACTAAGAAATGCAGGGGCAACATATCAAAGATTAGTCAACATGATGTTCAAGGATTAGTTAGGCAAGATTCTGGAGGTCTATATAGATGACATGGTGGTGAAGTCAAAGAGAGTTGAGGATCATTTCAGAGATCTTGAAGAAGCTTTTAATATCCTCAACTAGTATAACATGAAACTGAATCAGTCAAAATGCCATTTTGGTGTTAAGGCTGGAAAGTTTCTAGGATACATGGTGACTAAAAGAGGAATAGAAGCAAGCCCCGAGAAAATCGAAGCCATCATCAACTTGAAATCCTCGGTGAATGCTAAGGATGTCCAGAGATTGACGGGAAGAATAGCTGCTCTCAACAGATTCATTTCAAGATCTTCCAAGAAATGCAAAGATTTCTACGACATTCTTAGGAAAAACAAGAAGTTCGAGTGGACAGAAAAGCATGAAGCTGCCTTAAAAGCCTTAAAGGATTACTTATCCTCAACAGCATCTTTGATGAAGCTTGTGGATGGAGAATCCTTATATCTATACCTAGTTGTTTCAGGAAATGTTGTAAGTACTGTCCTTGTGAAGGATAATGAAGGTGTACAACATCCCGTTTATTATGTAAGTAAAAGTCTTCTAGACGCGGAAGCCAGGTATTCTCATTTAGAAAAATTAATTCTTGCACTTATTATGGCTTCTACTAAATTGAGACATTACTTTGAAACACATATTCTTAATTTGAGAACTAATTATCCTGTTAAGAATGTGCTCAGAAAACCAGAATTGTTAGTGTTTTGGACAAAAATCTGCAAAGGATCCAGTATCCAAACCTGTTATGTGAGGTTTAGTGCTAAATCGGTAAAAGCAAGTGTATGATTGTAATATAGGTGAACACAAAGGTTTGATCACGAGGGAAAAAGCCCTTAACCAAGATAGTCTTACTTAGGTCAAAACTTATCAAAGTATCTTTGGTAAAATAACATCGGTCAAGGATTAATAAGATAATCTTTTGTCGAATTACTTTAGTCAATGATCAACAAGGTAACCTTTAATCGACGAGTATATGATTATCGTGATCTCCAGCACAAAAAACCACCGGACGGTGAAAATTATCACCGTCAAGTTTATTAATGGTAAAAATCGGGTTACAAAGGTGGAGATATGATCAAAGATTACAAAGAATATCTAAGTGTGTGTGTGTATGAACTGCTAGAGAGTTCTTGACAGAGTATTTACGAGTGTAAGCAGTGAATGAATGTGAACAAGTGACCTAACTTTGATCATAATCTCAATATATATATAAAAATAAAGGCTAACTAACTCATATTTTTATGGCACTACTCCCACTAACTTAGTCTTCACTATTGAACACGTGCTGGAGGTGCCTTGTAGCATAATTTTAGGTAGACCACATCCTTGAGCCGTTACACTTGATAAATATCAGCCTTCATATAAGAAACAACCGTTAACAGCACCAAATACCGAGGATCCATGATCCCGACATAGCTCTGGAACTCTTCAGAAGGATAATTGATCTAGACATGTCTTCAAGAATAACATATCCTCAGCATTCACTTATTTGTGACTCAACAAGAAGTCCTATAAATCCGCCACTTCTCCCACTAAACGTGTTATAGCCACTTGACCACGTGTTTGACAAGTCCAATAGCGAAATATCCGGTGGAATAACTCTTGGAGCCGTTATACTTATTAAATAACAACCTACACACAAGAAACAATTGTTAATAATACCAAGTACTAAGGACCACTGATCCTGACAGGATCTGTCTAAGGATAACTGATCCAAGAACATATGTCAGGATAACGTATCCACAGTGTCAAATTTCCGTGCCTTAATAATTGCCCCCAAAATGGCGGTTGTGCCAAGATCACACCTGTCATTTTGCCTTTAAATTTAGACTTCCTGCAAAAACGGATGAGATTTGACAAGCTAGATATAATTATCATATATCAATGGAGTTTCCATGGAAACTTCACTTCCGGCTGTATATCCTTCTCCCTGCAAATCATGAACAACTAGTAACACCTGTTTAACTTGGGTGGATGGTCCATCTTTTCGTATGGTGAAGTCTGGGTTAGGTAATTTTGGATAAGTCCTTGGGGCTTATTCTAGTTAATATATAAATCTTTTGACTATATATTTGTTTATTTATTTTCAAACACTTGTTAAATATAAGTTTAGCATTATTGATAATTTGGAAAATAATTTTAAGTAAACAACGTATAGGATAAAAGATCGTTAAGAAAATCTTTTAGGATAAAATATCCTCAAAAAATAAGCAGTAGGAAGATAAAAATTTCATAAGAGAATTCTTTCAAAAGGTAAATTCTAGGATAAAGTATCCTTAAAACAGGTTAACCAATTATAAAACAATTTTAAAGGAATAGCCTTCTAAACTGATATGTTTAAAATCATTGAAATAAATATAACACAAAGGTTAATTAATAGAGATCATACCAGAAGGTCTAGATAGACTTAAGTTACCAGAAATGTTGAATTCTCAACGATCCTTGAAGGGATAGTTTTAGGATTCAGGATCCTTATGTGTTTGATCTTCGTAGACAACTTAGTGATTCTGTTGCAAATATTTCATAATGTTAACTGGGATCAAACCCATTAAGCTGGGGATAAACCCAAATAATAAATTGGGGACAAGCCCAAATAATAAACAGGGGATAAGCCCAAATAATAATCTGGGGACAAGCCCAAAAATAATCTGGGGACAAGCCCAATAATAATCTAGGGACAAGCCCAAATAATAAACTGGGGACAAGCCTAAATAATAATCTGGGACAAGCCCAAAAATAATCTGGTGTTAAACTGGCGACATGGCCCTTGAGAAGAGGTGAAAACCCCTAAAACCTTTAGAATTAATACTGGCGACAAGGCCCTTGGGAAGAGGTGAAAACCCCTAAAACCATAGGAAATGGTACGTCTACCATATATCGTAGGATCCTCCATAAAGCCGAAAGCAACGAAATTGTCAGCCACTAAGTGTGTATTGGTCCCGCTGCCCCGGACCATACGTTGGATAATGTGCGCTCCAGGCGAGAGTGTAAAAACTCTATTTATAAGAAAGGTGAAAACCTTTAAACCTTAGGGGATATGACCATCGGGGGTCATACCCGATCGTGGGCAAAGCCAAGGGAAATAGTAAAGTACCTTATATGTAATGGAGAGGTGGCCAACCTCTTAGACATTGAACCTTTCACTGAAATCTGCATGTTACTTAAAAACTTGGAAAAGATAAATGTTAAGAATATATTATCCTTGGAATAACAGGAATATAAAATGGATAAGTAATCAGATAGATAATACCGATTTTAGGATCCTTGATCCTTTAAGGATAATATATCCTTTCAGGATATTGGATCCTGATTAGAAAAAGTACTTCTTTAGGTGGATAGCATTCTATGCTCTTGGTAGTCTATTGCCTTCCATTGTTAGCAAATGATATGCCCCCTTTCCTTCTTCTGACTCAATCTGATAAGGTCCTTCCCATTTGGGCGCTAGTTTCCCATCAGCCGGATTTGTTGTGTTTTGGAAGGCTTTCTTCAATACTAGATCTCCTTCTTGAAATCTTCTAACTCTGTTATTTTTGTTGTATGCCCCAGCTACCCTTTGTTGATAAGATGCCATTCTAATCTTTGCTAGGTCTCTGAGTTCTTCTATAGTGTCCAAGTCTTTAAGAAGGATTCCTTCGTTGTCTTCAGGATCACGGATGCTGGTTCTTGTAGTAGGGACCACCATTTCTGTGGGAATCACTGCTTCTGATCCAAACACCAAAGAGAAGGGTGTTTGGCCTGTTGCATTTTTGGGCGTAGTTCTGTCGGCCCAAAGAACATAAGGAAGTTCTCCAGCCCATTTTCCCTTTTTGGATCCTAGTTTCTTCTTTAGATTGTTGATGATGATCTTGTTGCTAGACTCTGCTTGGCCATTGGCTTGAGGATGAACCGGAGTGGAAGTAATCATTTTGATGCCCCAACTGTCACAAAAGTTAGTGGTTCTCTTCCCGATAAACTGGGAACCATTGTCACAAATAATTTCAGCGGGAATACCAAATCTAGTTATAATATTTCGTTTAATAAAAGATATTACTTCCTTTTCTCGGACTTGTACAAACGCTTCTGCCTCAATCAATTTCTGCTAGATCTCTTCTTATTTCCCTGGGATTGTAGTTCAATAGACAAGAGCACTAGATCAGCTAAGTAGGTAGCTTCGCTCAATTGATTCTATAACTCACCATAGCAAGGTAAGCAAATCAAAAATTTCACTTCGAATTTCGGACATTTAGAGAAGTAGTCACTCATAGCAAGCATAAAGACCTTTCCACCTGGTGCTTTTGACAGTTTGCCTACAATATCCATACCCCATTTCATGAAAGGCCATGAGGAGGATATAGGATATAGAGGTTCTGCTGGTTGATGAAGGATATTCGCATGTCTTTGACAAGCATCACATTTCTTTGAATATTCCACCGCATCCTTCTTCATTGTTAGCCAGAAGTATCCAGTTCTAAGTATTCTGGAAAATAGTGTTCTCCCACCTGTGTGATTGCCGCAATCTCCTTCATGGAAATCCTTGAGCACTTCTTGGATTTCAGGATCCTCGATGCATCTTAATATGGACCTGTGAGAGATTTTCTATATACCATATCATTTAACAAAATATATTGGGATACCTTGAGTTTGAAGGACTTGGGATTCTCTGTGGCTGGAATTTCTCCAGTCTGAATGTAGTTCTTGAGTGGATGGATCCATGATCCTTTATTGTTTGAGGATAAAGGATCCCAGAGTACGACTTCTTTATCATTTGTTATCTCTCTCACTTCCTGTTCTTCTATTGCTGGCGAGAGATTGTGGATTATTAGGATTTTCAAATCTTCAGGAATCTTCAGAGATGAGGCTAAGTTTGCAAAGGCATCTGCCCCAGCGTTTTCTTCCCTCGGTACCTGTGTTATACTAAATATTTCAAAGGATTTTGACAATTCCTTCACAATATCTAAATATTTCATTAATTTTTCATCTTTAACAGCATACGAGCCGTTAAAGTGGTTAGTTATTAATAAAGAATCTACATAAACTTGAAGATACCTGATCCTCATTCTTTTGGCTAATTGCAAACCTGCGATTAAAGCCTCGTATTCTGCTTCATTGTTTGTTGTCTGGAACTCACAAGCTATGGATTGGGGTAATATGTCCCCCTGTGGCGATTTCAGTAGGATCCCTAATCCTGTTCCCCTTACGTTAGATGCTCCATCTATAAAGAGTATCCAAGGATCCTTGGTCTTTTCTAGTTGTTGGACTTCCAAGTCAGCCTCTTTTTGTAGATCACTAGTGAAATCAGCCACAAAGTCCGCTAGCGCTTGAGACTTGATTGTTGTTCTCGGCTCATATTGGATATCATATGCACTCAATTTTACAGTCCACTTAGCCATTCTACCTGACAACTCTGGTTTTCTAAGAACATTCTTTACAGGTTAGTTAGTTCTCAAAATAATAGGATGAGTTTCAAAATAATGTCTTAATTTAGTGGAAGCCATAATAAGTGCAAGAATTAGTTTTTCTAAATGAGAATACCTGGACTCCGCATCTAGAAGACTTTTACTTACATAGTATACAGGATGTTTTTCACCTTCATGATCCTTTACCAAGACTGCACTCACTGCATTTCCTGAGACTGCAAGATACAAATACAAGGATTCTCCATCCACAGGCTTCATTAGGGCTGGAGCTGAGGATAAGTAATCCTTCAGTGCTGTAAGTACAGCTTCATGCTTTGCAGTCCATTCGAATTTCTTGTTCTTTCTAAGAATATCATAGAAGTCTTTGTACTTCTCGGAGGATCTTAAAATGAATTTATTCAAGGCAGCTATTCTACCGGTGAGTCTCTGGACGTCTTTGGCATTTGTAGGAGATTTAAGATTGAAAATGGCTTCGATTTGCTCCGGACTTGCTTCAATTCCTCTCTTTGTGACCATATATCCCAGAAGCTTTCCAGCCTTAACACCGAAGTGGCATTTGGACGGATTTAGTTTCATGTTATAGTGGTCAAGGATATTGAATGCTTCCTCGAGGTCTCTAAGGTGATCCTCAGCTTTCTTTGACTTCACCACCATGTCATCTATGTAGACTTCCATAGTCTTACCCAACTGATCCTTAAACATCATGTTGACTAATCTTTGGTATGTTGCCCCTGCATTTCTTAGTCCAAATGGCATAGCAGTATCACAATATATGCCGGTTGGAGTCATGAATGCTGTATCTTCTTGATCAAATGATTCCATCTGAATTTGTTGGAATCCAGAGGAAGCATCCATAAAGGTAAGCATTTTATGTCCAGTCGTTGCATCCACCATGGCATCTATATGTGGTATGGGAAAGGATCTTTGGGGCATGCCTTGTTTAAATCGGTCAAATCGACACACACCCTCCACTTTCCATTCTTTTTTGAAACAACGACCACATTTGCTAGCCATCAAGGATATTGAACCTCTCTGATCATACCGGCCTTAAGAAGTTTTTCAACTTCTTCTTGTATGATCTTGTTCCTCTCAGGAGCGAACTTCCTTCGCTTCTGATGGACGGGTTTTACAGATAAATCAAGGCCGAGTTTATGAGTGATTACCTCTTTGAAATACCTGTCATTTCCGAGTGCTTGAAAGCAAAAGTGGACCTTCTTCGCGATAAGAAGGATATTATATCCTCCTCTATCTTACTGGGGATATTGGATCCTAGGAACACCTTTATTTCTGAATCTTCGGGGTCCAATGATACTTCTTTAAGGTCTTTCTCCCAAGCCTCCAGCACGTTCCTAGGATGTTGCTATAATTGCTATGCTATGGTTGGCTTGGCTGTTGGCTTCATTGACGATGAATAGTAGTTTTTGGCCTCCGCTTGATCACCTACTATCTTCACGACTCCCCAAGGGGTTGGTAGCTTGATACATTGGTGATATGTTGAGGCTACTGCTTTCATTCCATGGAGCCAGGGCCTACCTAAAATAACATTGCAACAGGAGAGGTTATCTATAACACAAATTTTTTTATATGAATTTAACCCTTCGATATAGATTGGCAAGTAGATGTCCCCCAATGTCTTTTTAGTTTCGCCACTGAAGCCGACCAGCAACGACGTTCTAGGAATGATTTCGGAATCCGGGATGTTCATTTTCTTCAGGACATCATGTTGGATAATGTTGACCGAGCTGCCACCGTCCACTAGGATCCTGCGCACATAATGGTTAGAGATAAATAAAGTAATAGTCAAACCGTCGTGATGAGGATCCTAGATGTTCAGCTTGTCTTCTTAGTCGAAGAAGATTCTTTTGTCTGTTGTTAATGTTGTTGACACTATCGGATGATCCCCGTTATCCATCTTGACCTCCTTGGCAAGTCTTTTTGCTGCGGAGAAAGAAGTTCCACATATGTCTGATCCTCCAGAGATGAAACTGACTGCTTGCGTATGCAGCTTGTCCTGCTGAAGATCCTGGATCCTTGATTTGAAAAAGATTCTCTGATTAGTCACTCGAGTAGTGGGGATGAGCGATCTTCTTTCATCATCCAACTCGAACTTCTCTATGGAATTCTCTTTGATGGTACACGAATCTTTAAATAGATCATAATCTCTGGAGACGAAGCTGATCACATGAGCTTCTGGTGGTGGTGGTGTCGCTTTCTGCGGAAGATCTTCAGGATCCTGGATCTTAGATTTTTTTCTTCCCAAGAGTTCTTTAAAGTGACCTTTGCTCAGAAGGTACCTAATTTCTTTCCTTAAGGCGATGCACTCGTCTGTTGCGTGGCCAAAATCTTCGTGGAAAGCGCACGACTTAGACTTGTCCTTGAAGCTGACAACCTTTTAATTTTTTCTGGGCCACCTTGCTTTTTCTCCCAAATCCTTCATGGCACAAATCAAGCCATGAGTGTCTACAGAGAAACAATAGTCGGAGATGCAAGGATAGTCTTAGCTGTCTTCTCCTTCTTCAACTGCCCGTACGTTCTGATTGTTGAACTTGGCATACGGCTTCGCATTGTTGTTCCTGTTCTAGGATCCTTTATTCTTCTCAGGAGCTTCTTGTTTCATCTGTCCACCGAGACGATCCTGGATCTTTTTATCTTCTTCTAAGCGGATGTATCTCAATGCTCTGCTTCTGACTTCATCTAATGTCCTGCATGGAGTCATCACTAAATCATCATAAAAAGGGGAGATCTTTTGAATTCCCATCTTGAATGCTTCAACAGCAGTAGTCATATCAAGGTTTGGGATTTCTAGAGCTTCCTTTCCGAACCTCGTAACAAAATCCCTAAGGGATTCATCACTGGTTTGGATAACACGATACAAATCACTGGTCAACCACTAAAATTTCCGACTACAGAAAAATTGAGTGTTAAACAAATTAACTAAATGAGAGAAAGATGTACCCGAGAAAGGGGGAAGACTTAGCAGCCATTTTAGTGCAGTTCCCGTTAATGTGGCTCCAAATCCTTTACAAAGGCAAGCCTCTTTGAGTTTCTCAGGTACAGGATTAATTTCCATTCTCTCCTGATATTGGGCAACATGTTCCTCAGGATCTGTGCTCCCATCATACGTCTTCATGTTGGGAGTTTGAAACCGCTTCGGGATTTCAGCATCACATATGGGCGGAGCGAATCTGGATAATTTGTGACTTCCCTCCGGTATTTCAGGGATTGGACGTATCACTCTCGGGACACTAAATATCATATCCTTTAGCTTTTGTAATTATCTGGCCATGTCCTGGTTGATACCTGAATCCTGCATGGGAACATGGTTAGTATCTAAAGATATAGGATCGTACCAGTTACCTCTTTGTTGGGTGGAGTTTGGTATTCCAAACGAGTATCCGGGATAAGAGGAGTCAGCAATCGGAGTAGGTCCTCCAGAAGCTATGGTCTGCATGGGGATTATATCTCCTTCATGGACTTTGGAGGATCGTTGATGTTGGACGCCTGAGGATCCTTGATTCTGAAATAAGGATCCTTGCTGAGGATACGTTCCAGTAGATCCCGGCGGAAAGAAGATTGAATCTTGTCGATAATATGAGGATCCTTGGCTTTGCTGACCCATGGATCCTTGATGGAAGTTAGATGACATTGGCTGATCTAACGAGAACCCTTGAGCTTGTTGACTCACGGGACTCTGTTGATGAGTAGAGGATCCTGGCTGAAAGAGTGAGGATCCTTGAGCCTGGCGACCCATGAACCCTTGTTGAAGGATAGAGGATCCTGGCTGAAACATTGAGGATCTCTAAGCCTGTTGACCCATGGACCCTGGTTGGAGGATGGATGATCCTTGCGAGAACTGTGCCATGGATTCTGGACTGCTGAAATCCAGCATCCTGGGCATCAAGGGGGTGAGATCCTCTGCTGGCCTCTTGTTCTTCTTGAGATCCTCTATCTCACGTAGGATCTTCTTATTAGTCTTGTTCTGCTGCTCCATGTATGCTTTAACCTGCGAAAACATAGATGAAACATCACTGTTAGTACTAACCACCGGGGCAGCAGCGGCAGTTTTCGAGCTTTGGAAGACTGGTAGTTGCGTCTTGCTTCCAGCAGCAGCAACCCTTGGTGCTCCCGTGATTGGCGGAGGCAGCGGTGGCAAAGTCCTCGATGAGAGAGGGACCGTAGCCGGCATGGTTAATAAAGCAGAGAATGATTGAGAGGCCATTGATGGTTATATGGGTATGAAAAAGTTGAGATTGATAATAATAATAATATGGATTATAGCACCAATTGCCCCACGGTGAGCGCCAAATTGTTTTGGACAAAAATCTGCTAAGGATCAAGTATCCAAATCTGTTATGTGAGGTTTAGTGCTAAATCGGTAAAAGCAAGTGTATGATTGTAATATAGGTGAACACAAAGGTTTGATCACGAGGGAAAAAGCCCTTAACCAAGATAGTCTTACTTCAGTCAAAACTTATCAAGGTAATCTTTGGTAATATAACTTCGATCAAGGATTAATAAGATAATCTTTGGTCGAATTACTTTAGTCAATGGTCAACAAGGTAACCTTTGGTCGACGAGTATATGATTATCGTGATCTCCAGCACAAAAAACCACCGGGCGGTGAAAATTATCACCGTCAAGTTTATATGGTAAAAATCGGGCACTACTCCCACTAACTTAGTCTTCACTATTGACCACGTGCTGGAGGTGCCTTGTAGCATAATTTTAGGTAGACCACATCCTTGAGCCGTTACACTTGATAAATATCAGCCTTCATATAAGAAACAACCATTAACAGCACCAAATACCGAGGATCCATGATCCTGACATAGCTTTGGAACTCTTCAGAAGGATAATTGATCTAGACATGTCTTCAAGAATAACATATCCTCAGCATTCAGTTATTTGTGACTCAACAAGAAGTCCTATAAATCCGCCACTTCTCCCACTAAACGTGTTATAGCCACTTGACCACGTGTTTGACAAGTCCAATAGCGAAATATCCGGTGGAATAAGTCTTGGAGCCGTTATACTTATTAAATAACAACCTACACACAAGAAACAATTGTTAATAATACCAAGTACTGAGGATCACTGATCCTGACAGGATCTGTCTAAGGATAACTGATTTAAGAACATATGTCAGGATAACGTATCCACAGTGTCAAATTTATGTGCCATAACAGTTAGGAAGAATGGCCAAGTGGGATGTGAAGCTGAGTGCATATGATATTCAGTATGAGCCTAGAAAAACCATCAAATCGCAAGCATGGCTGATTTTAGCAGTGATATGCAAAAGGAAGCAGAATCTAGAGGTCCAGCAACTAGAAGAAACCAAGGACCCTTGGATCCTCTTAACAGACGGAGCATCCAATGTAAGAGGGGCAGGATTGGTATCCTACTGAAATCGCCACAGGGGGACATATTACCCCAGTTTATAGACTGTGAATTCCAAGCAATGAACAATGAGACAGAGTATGAAGCTCTGATCGCAGGTTTACAATTAGCTAAGTGCATGAGGTTCAGGTATCTTCAAGTATATATAGATTCATTGTTGATTTCTAACCACTTTAATGGCTCATATGCTGTTAAAAGAGAAAAACTAATTCAATATCTAGATGTTGTGAAGGAATTAGCAAAATCCTTCGAATTGTTTAGCATTGTACAGGTACCAAGGGAAGAGAATGCTGGGGCAGATGCCTTGGCAAATTAAGCATCATCTTTGAAAATTCCAGAAGAAACGAAGATCCCAATCATTCATATACTCTCGCCATCAATAGGAGAACAAGAAGTTGGAGAGATAACAACTGACAAACAGATTGTACTCTGGGAGCCATTATCCTCAAATAGTCAAGAATCCTGGATCCTACCAATCAAAAAATACATTCAAACTGGAGAGATTCCAGCCACGGAGAATCCTAAATCTTTCAAACTCAAAGTATCACAATATATTTAATTAGATGATATGCTATACAGGAAATCTCTTGCAGGTCCATACTTGAGGTGCATCGAGGACCCTGAAATCCAAGAGGTGCTCAAAGACTTTCACGAAGGTGATTGTCGTAATCACACTGGAGGTAGAGCCCTGTTTTCTAGGATTCTAAGAACAGGATACTTCTGGCCAACAATGAAGAGAGATGCCATGGAATACTCGAAGAAATGTGATGCTTTTCAAAGGCATGCAAATATCCTACATCAACCAGAACCTATGTATCCTATATCCTCATCATGGCCTTTCATGAAGTAGGGCATGGATATTGTGGGTAAACTACCTAAGGCACCAGGAGGAAAAGTATTCATGCTTGGAATGACTGATAACTTTTCAAAGTGGATAGAAGCAGAAGCTTTTGTTCAAGTACGCGAAAAAGAGGTGATATCTTTCATTAAAAGAAATATTATTACTAGATTTGGTATCATTGGAGAAATTATTTGTGAAAGAATTGATTGTAACACATTTCTTCAGTTGGGCACGGCTAACTGTGTAATAATTATGAGATCAATTAACTACCTCTAAATATATCATCTAATCGAATATATCATTCTAATCGAATCACCATTATAATCGAATCACAATTTTAATCGAATTACAATTTAAATCGAATGACAGTTCTAATCGAATGACAGTTCTAATCGAATGACCATTCTAATCTATTGACAGTTCTAATCGAATGACAGATTCTAATCAAATGTCATATTCTAATTGAATGACCATTCGATTCAATTACATTGCTCATTCGATTCGATTACTTTGCTCATTTTATTCGATTACTTTGCTCAATCGATTCAATTACTTTGCTCATTTGATTCGATTATTTTACTCATTCAATTAAATTACTTTGCTCATTCCATTCGATTACTTTTTCTTTTGAATCAAATTTCTTAAGGACTCGATTCATATATGGTTTCCATACTTATCACTTCCTAGCCTTTCTTTTCGACTTGTTTTGCTCGTCTTGCATAAGAACAATCATTGGGCTATAACCACATCGTTTCCTTGCATTAACCCGGTCCAAACATTACCCGTTTGTTCCGTCTAATTCCAAACAACTTTTTTATGTTCATGTTTACATTTTTCTCACATAATAAGGTCCGATTTATTATCCTACTAAGTTTCATGCAAAACCGACTTGGTTTACCCGTTATTTTCACGAACCGAACACTACTCGTTTGACCCGAAACGAACCAACTAACCCGTTTACTCACAAATACATTACTTTATCAATAATCATGAACCGTTCTATCCTCCTACCAATTTTCATGCAAATCCGTACACGAAAAGTAAACATTTTTTAACAAAAACGTACATTTGAGGTTTAAGTTTGAAATCACTCGAATAGACCAAAACCATATCAAACGAACTCGGAATTGAGTGATTCAAGCGGCCACGGAACCGTCTCGCCGAGATCTACCAGCGACGACCACCTCTGCCGCCAGAGGCCGACGCTACAGTTGCTGGAAAACTAAAACAGTTTCCGGAAAAACTCCATTTTTGTTGTTATGGTTTTGCTGATAAAAACTGGACTTCCAGACCTCTAATCGAAGATATGATCAGAAAAAATCTTCATTTATTTTCCATGAACATTCAATTAAAATTTGGGACCAATCGGACGGTTAGATCTCTTGGAATCATCTTGTCTGTGTGGGTGGTTTTCTCAAAAGAGAGAATTTGGTAAAGGAAGAGTTTGGAGGCTAGGATGGTTATGAATGAGATGATGGCTATATTTATAGGAAGAGGGTAGGGTTTCATGTTTAACTTTTCATCTAATGACACCTAGTTCCCTCATACTTTAGATAATTACATTTATCTTCTATAATTTATATAAACCCAAATCATTTAAATTATCAAACGAAATATTGGATGTTACAAGTCTACCCACCTTATAAGAGGTTTCGTCCTCAAAACCTGATTAGTCCTTGTAAAAGGAATACTTCCTGTATTGGCTTCCTTTCTTGAACCGTCTCAACTTCCTAACTTACTGGTTTATCCTTTTGTCTCACAAGCATCGAGTGATGTTCATTAGTTTTAGCTGCCCACGGTAGCTTTTCCATGAAGTCCTCGATGACACGTTTCCTTGTATAGACTTGTGACCAATTTTGGCTGCCTCTGATGCTTCGGTGACAAATGGGCAACCCCCTTATCGTATTCAACTACAGCTCCAAGCGTGATCCTTCCTCATTACTTTCCACAGTTGGAGTCCTGCTGCCTTCGTATATCGCTCTGCCATAGATTCTTATAAAGAGTGTCTGGTTAGCACGTGTCTTACCACAACGTCCAGTACGACCTCTCGTGCTCGTCCCTTTTGTGGCAGTCATCTATCTTATCTCTATGGAAGCAAAAATGTTATCACTCTAGGAATTATTTAGCACATGATTCGTAAGGTAAGTAGTTAATTACAGTGGCCAAGTGTAATTAACTCTTTATATTACTCCTCATGTTCTACTAACTTCCCTTTTATGATTTCACTTGTGCTAGTTTCTACTTCTCACACAATCACATAACTTACATTCTTATCCCTAGCAATTAAGCTAGTATACAAACATTCTTCCTTTTGCAATTAAGCTAACATCATACATTCTTCCATTTTCAGTTAACATGTTTCATTTAACATGTATGTACATATATTCCCGAATCTTTACATGAACTTAATCATGCAACTTACCATTACCGAACAAGCTTGATCGACACATCGTTTTCTTGAACTGGCATCTTCTTTCTTTTCTTACTTAAGTCTCATTCTCCGTTCGAGTATAAGCATATAGGATGTTTAGTTCTCTCAAACATATGCTCTGATACCAACTTGTAATACCCTGGTCCCAGTGCCCTACATTGGTGTTGGATTTAATCATAAACACGGTTCTACAAATCAAAGTTTATTAAAAACTTTCGCGAAATATAAAACTTCAACCAATCATTACTTCCATCTTTAGATTCCAGCCGTTCAATCCATGCCATGTGCCATCTTCATGCTAGCTCTTTAAACCTATTTACTTGCGTGCATACTAAAAGTCAGCTATGCTGAGTATGTTCTAGTTAATCAAGCAACATAAAATACCTTCACATATCATACATATATACGTATCCGAAGATACATATTCATACTTAACATGTTACCCTTATTACATACATACATAATTACTTACATGTATCTGAATACACATAATAATACCTTGTCCTTAAATATTCATAAGAGGAACATTACACAACATTCATTACAGGAATATCTACTATAGTCCATAAAAGAAACACTATATATTATCCATAGAAGGAACAACGTGTATTATCCATAGAAGGAACACTACACATTATCCATAGAAGGAACGTGTACTATCCATAGAAGGAACACTATATATATTATCCATAGAAGTAACAATATTAACTATCCATACAAGGAACTCTATATATTATCCATAGAAGGAACAACGTTTATTGTCCATAAAAGGAGCATACACTTAATCATATAATATTCATCTAAGGAACACTAATGGGGTCCACATTCCTTATCTACGCTGTTACATTCCACGTTTATGTCGAAAGGAAGTTAGAGGGATTTGCCATCGAAACTTACTATGCCGAACGTAGAATGTACCGACGTAAACAAGCATAGCACATCATAACATACATACGCACTGGGAAACCTTCACATTAATCTTCTAACGATCACCTTCCATGGCAATACGTGCACTATCCGAAGATCGTTCACGTACCGACAAGCATTCATTTATATCTTCAATAACTTTTACATAAAACATATATGGCATACACTTACCACTTAAGGCAAGTGTAATAACTAATCACATTGAGTATGCACACATCCCTGAAAACATAACAAGGAAATCAGGCTAGAAACTCGCATGGGTCCTGCTTCTTTCGGAATTGATTGTAACACATTTCTTCAGTTGGGCACGGCTAACTGTGTAATATCTATGAGTATCAATTAACTACCTCTAACTATATCATCTAATTGAATCATCATTCTAATCGAATCACCATTATAATCGAATCACAGTCCTAATTGAATGACAGTTCTAATCTAATGATACATTTTTCTCACATAATATGGTTTGATTTACTATCCTACTAAGTTTCATGCAAAACCGATATGGTTTGCCCGTTCTTTTCAAGAACCGAACACTACTCGTTTTACCCGAAATGAACCAACTAACCCGTTTACTCACAAGTTCATTACATTATCAATAATCGTGAACCGTTCTATCATCCTAGCAATTTTCATGCAAATCCGTACACGAAAAGTAAATATTAATGTATTTCCAATCATCATGATAAATTGGTAGGAACTTTTGAGAAACGAATTTGCATTAGGTTTGACTTGAGGAACTGAAACAGCATTACAACCAACTGAACTGGAAATGCATTAGGTTTAGCAACAGCTTCTTGAGGAATGTCTTGATTTGTTTGAGTATGAAAGGCAGTAATTAGTGTAGATTCACTTTTATTGACCCGATTTGCCCCACCATATAAAGTAGGATCTTGATTACCCTTGGTTGAAATTTGACATGTTAAAGCAAATTCCCTTTCTTCCAACTTTTGTACAAAACCCATTACCGATAGTTCTTAGTTTTTGAAACACCCATTTTTCTGTGAGAACCAACATTTAAGTTGAATAATAAGGATGTAAGGTATTCTTTAATATGTCAGTTAGATCACTGTCACTGGAAGCATATTTAATATTTTCATATCACCAGTCAGATGACAGAATATTATTATCATTTCACCAACAGTTTCTCCTTGAATTAGGTTAAAGTTTCTGAATTAATACTTTAACATTGACTTCTTGCTCTCTTTTGTATTTCCCAAGATTCTTGATCTTAACGCTTGATACAAACGACCACATATTTTAATATGATTGAAATGACGAAAGATCTGATCGGGTGATGCGATAGTCAATATGGAATAAGTCTTTGTCTTAATCTTCATAGGAAAATATTCTTTCCTTGGTTAACATTTAAGAGAACAATTTCTCAGTATTACCAAGTGGAACATAATTAAGTATCAAAGGTACATAGTCATTCTCCAAACTTTGCATACACTCGGGATGAATCACTCCCAAATAAGCTTTGATATTTAGGAAAATCATAAATATTGTTGAGCCTCCAGCATTTTGTATGAGACCCGATCAAATAAACAGTTAACATTTATTGCACGATTGAGTTTCAAGAAGCTAGGGCATAAAAGTTTTCCATGATGTAAAAACACAAGGTTTTAAACTATCAAGGTTAGAAAGTTCAAGGATGAAAAATAGTCAATTTGTGTAACTAAGATAATGAATGTGATTTTTTATTAAGGAATGAGAAACTTGTGTAACGAATGAATAGCACGAATAAAGAACACAAATGTCACGGTTCAAACGTATGAACAATGACGAATGTGATGTAACAAAGAACGAATAGAGTAAAGAATGAGTAATAGCAAAGAGATAAATTAACAAATGTGAGATTATAACATATGAGTGAACAATGTAATGAATGAATGAATAGTTGAACGAATGGGTTGTTAGAAATGGTTACAACAACCTTTAAACCGTTTAACGAATGTGATTCCAAGATAACGAATGAGCATTCATCATCTTCAACAATTCCAGATACAAACTTCATAAAAACATAAGCGAACCAGTCCAAACTCAATCAAACCACACAAATCCACACTCAAACCACGCATAAAATCACTCCAAACAAATCCACACACCTCAAACACTTCAATTCAGTCCAATTTTGTCTAAAATTAGTCAACATACGTGAACATAACTTGAATACTTTCCCGTGAAATTCGAAATCAATCATTCAGTGCAATTCAATACAATTAAACAATAACTAATGATCAACTGATCATCGTGAACAGTCCTATCTCACAATCAGGTTCAAATATCAAGTTTAACACCTCCAGTTGATCTATTGTTATGTCCGAACAGTTCAATCATTAAATCCGTACAAATCAATACGATTAACATTCAAAACTAAAATCAATTGAACTTAATTTGATTTCAAATCGTATTCAACCAAACACAAGCTCTGATACACTTGTAAACTCGTAATTCTAAATATACATTAGATCTAGTCTTTGATATGAATACCATTAGGTCTAGATTTACTTCACGGTGTGTAAACATGCCCTAATGAATAAGCACTCATTCTCTATCATTAACTTAAGTTCATTCGTTAACATCCCCTAACGAATGAACTCTATACGTTAACCTCATTCGTTAAACATCCTTAACGAATGAGGACAAAACTCATGGTGTCTCATTCGTTAATATAACACTAACGAATGAAACTTACATTTACCAAAATACCCCCATATACATTATTCTAATATCCAAATACGTTAAACAAAGATCGAGACGTAAAATGATATACTAAAAAGAACCTGGCCACAGTACTCGATCTTATAGGCCAAAGCGGAACAAATTTCATAAGACCGGAACTTTAAGTGGTCAACGTAACCAGTTAGACGGCTACATTCCTTATATGAAAACCGAATTCATGATAGTTCGTAGCTAAATTCTGAAAATTCCAAATATTTATATTGTTATTATTTTTAAGTGTTAAGTTGGGTGAAAAACCCATGTCAACCCATGGACACTCCAACTAACCATTTGTCAACCCATTTTGATTTTTGTGTTTTGTTGGAGCATTTCATCCATGATGGTCAGTTAAATTTGTTAATTTGTTATTTAGTTAGGTTTGTTAAAATTCCATGGAACGCTCATGGGTTTTTCAACTCAAATGTTTTGATAATTCGTTAATTTTTCGGGCCATTTAAAATGCCATAGAACCTCATGGGAGGTCTAACTCACAAACTGGTGATATGTTATTTTAATTCAGTCATTTGAAATGCCATGGAACGCTCATGGAAGACCCAATTCACAAGTTTATGTTGCATTATTTAGTCGGACCATCTAAACTACCATGGGAAGCCCATGGGAAGTCCAACCCAAAAATTTGAATAACTATTTTTTTATGAAATAATCTTGACTTTTAAACAAACCTCGTTTACCCATCTAGTTATCCCACATTGATTACATTATTTTACATCCACTCATGAAATTTACACAGCTTACCTTCTATCTTATGAAATTTCATCCTTTGGTCCTCACATAATGTCTTCCTTAGAAACCATCGTTGTACTCAACGTTGTTCATCTAGATCCCATGATCGCCGTCTAGCTGCTAGAATCACCAAGGAACTTGTTGCTGCTATGCCTACCATCGTAACACATATCCAAAGCCTCAACTCTGATGGTTCTACTTCATCTGTTCCTCCAAACAAATTTCACTTCAAGAATTTCACTAGTTCTAAACCACCCAAGTACCTTAGAGAGGAAAATTCCACTAAACTCCTCCAATGGTTTGAGAAAATGGAGAATGTATTCATCCATTGTGAATATCCGGACAACAAAAGGACTAAGTTCTCCTCGAGCGTCTTCGATGGACGGGCTCTCATTTGGTGGAAGACTTTTAAAACCATCCAAGGAACTAAGTTCTCTATCGTCATGCGTTGGGATGATCTAAAAGAAGCAATGAAGAAATTTTGCCACGAACATGAACTACAAAGACTTGAAACCAAGTTTTGGGAACTCAAACAAATAGGCGACGACAACTATACTTACTCAAACCACTTCAAACAGCTCAGTTTTTAGTACCTCACCTCATAACACCCGTAACCCGTGCCATTCACAAGTACATCCATGGTTTACCAACAATCTTACTTGATGTTGTGGTTAGTAGTGACCATTTTACCATTAGTGAAGCTATTGCCCTTGTTTTTGCTCTCTCAGATGACCATGTTAGGGATGGAACCCTCTCTCGGAAGGCCTCTAAACCTACCCCTAACAATTCCAAAACTGAATCCTTAACCGATTCTAAGGCCGAACCCAAACCCACTCCACACCACAACAAAAAACATAAACCTAACCACCAAAATTATGATATCAACCAAGCACAGCCCGACCCAATCGTTTCAATCAAAAAACCTCACCAAACTACACCGGCCCTCATCTTAGGTGCCCCATTTCAATCGCCATCATCTGGTTCTATCTCCGTGTCGTCTTTGTACTAACTGTAACCGATATGGTCACCTCAATAATGTTTGGTGACAACCTCCTAGTGCATTATCGTTTTCTCAACCCGTTGCTCCTAACATACGTGTTTGCTAAAATTGTGGAAACCTGAACCACTTTTCGCAACATGTGTCCTCAACTTGAGCATCTCCATCAAATTCAAACCGTACTAACACCCTACTATACTAACCAAGCCTATCAAGTTCAAACATACAAACCCCACATCCCATTAGTTCCTCAAATCAATCAAGATCATCCTGCCCAACCCAAACCTATCAATAACCATACCGCAAGCTCAAGTTTACCAAACCTAATCTAACCAAATCCCACTCTTGCAGCCCGTTCAAACTCAACTTGTTCAAGCTATCCCAAATCAATTGACCCCGACTGCTCAAGTTCTTATGGATCAAACTCCTCAAGGTGCTCCAAGTCAAATGAATCAAGTCAACCATAACTAAGCTACTCATAGACTCCGGAGATTCTTGTTTCTTTCGTTATTTCTATCTTATTTATTTTTGTCTTTTAAATTACGTATTGTAACTACTCTTGTTTACTTTTTTATAATGACAAGTTATGATTAATTCAATTACTCCATTTGGTTGATTACATATTGTATCAGAATATTTCAAACATTTTGACTCACTTATATTCTCTTAAAAGTTTCACTGGAGATGGTAATTCTCCTTGGGAAGCTCACTTTGGATATTCGGTTGAGAGACGGAGACGTCTCTCAAGTTCAGAAGCATACATTCACAAAGTTCAGGTACCCATCTAACAATAAAATACTCATCGAAAGAACTGGAATTGCTACTTTCAATGCAATTGTTTCTACAGCTCATGGCATGATGAAGTTCCCAACCATGGGAGGAATAGCTACAATGTTACCAACACAAGAAACTTTGCTCATAACCGCTGCAGAAGAATCATGGGAGCTCGAAGAAGACACCGAGGATAACTTTGTACATGAGATAAGCGTCAATCCAACTTAACCTTAACAAACTATCAAAATCAATAGTAAGCTTCCTTCTCGGACTATAAGAAAGTTCATAACTTTGTTACAAAAGAGAATAGATGTTTTTGCATGGTGTCCAAATGATATGATAGGGGTTCCCAGGGAATATGCTAAACACTCCTTGAACATCTCACCCACACATAAACCGTTCACCCAAAAGAAGAGAAGCATGGCTGCTGAAAGAAGCTTAGCTGCCTGTAACGAGATGGATGGCCGGTCAAAGCCAACATACTCTGAGAGGTAAGATACCATTTTTGGATATCTAATGCAATTATAGCCAACAATCTAATGGATCTTGATGAATGTTTATGGATTTCAAGAACCTTAACAAATCTAATGTAGACTCCCTCGCAGGCTTCCAATACAAGTGATTATTGGATTCCTACAAGGGTTACCACCAGATCTAATGAAGTTTGAAGACGAAGAGAAGACCGCATTCCACATCGATAAGGGAATCTTGTGTTACAAGAAGCTGCCCTTTGGCTCAAAATAGCACAACAACGCACACAAATAACATACCTGATGTGTGTATAACGAGTGCTATTTCTATGGAACTCACAACTAATCTTTAAATTTATAAAATGAAACTCCTAATGAATCCACACACAACCGGAAAGTGTACCGATCACAAGTAGTACAGACCTAAGAAGTCTGAGTATCGAACACAATGACACGTGAGAACGCCTATGATAACTAAACCCAAGACAAGACCTTCCGAAGAATAATATTTTTTAAATTGGTTTAAAATAATTAAACTACTTGACCTAATTTAATTTGACTAAATTAATAAACTTAACTTAACTTAACTTGACGAAACATGTAATGAAACTTAGAGACTTAACTGCAATTGGAGAAAATGTCTACCTAGGTAAGAATCATATTGAAGGTCTAACAAGCTAATGGATTGAATGATCTAACAACACCGGTATCTAAGGATGACACAACTAAGGTTCGCTCAAGAAAGCTAGATCACCTCTCGGTCTCACTAACAAACCCTAACTTACACTTAATTGATTTTAAGAACAAACCGGGAAACGAATGCTAAGGTGTTCTAATGCCGACTATCCTCTCGGACTCACAGACACACGACCCTAATGGAAACGAATACTACGCAACCAAGGATAAAGGAACAATTTGGTTTAACTTAAACTGGACCAACTAATCTCTCACAAACCCAAACCCGACAAGAACTGAACTCGCTCTCGCGCAATCCTAATCCTACCAAGTAAAAGCTATGAGACGACTTTACTTTCTATCACCTCTCTATCTCTAAGAAGGTGTTTACCCGTTGTTTACCCGAATTTACAAACTCAACAAAACCCTACGGTTGATCCTACCGCAATCAAACTTTAAACACAAAGTAAAGAATCAAACAAGCTACAATCAATCTAAACTAATTCAACCAATCGAAGCAAGAGGTTTATGAGTATAATTAATAAAATCACATCCACTAAACACAACCTAATTCAATATTAAACCAAACTTTCATTTACAAATCAAGTCATGATGATCAAACAATCCATAAAACTCACTAAAACCTAACAATATTCATCAAACCTAGGTAGAACAAACAAGTTTAGCACCTCATGATTTATGGACAGCAGGTATAACTTAATGTAAACATCATATTAATCATCACAAACATCATTAAAATCATTCAACAATCTATGATAATCAATAACAATTCAAACCCTAACTCAATTGCAAAAGAATTCAAGTTTAAAGTTCAAAATCAAAGAGTTATGAATACTAACAAGAACACAAGGTTTATGAATGTTATACACAAGATTAGGGCTGATATTAGTGATGAATATTAACCCTAGCTGCTGTCCACAACCATCTCTAATGATCTTCTTCTTGCTCTAGCTGCCACTAGCTTCCAAAACCCTTTTGTCTTTTCTTTTCTTGGCTGCAGATTGCGATCAGAACTATTGGGGCTGCTGATTTCGGGATATAGGGCTGGTTAGGGTTTGGTTTTTTTTGTTTTTTATTATATTGTAACACATATGTGCTTCACAAAATGGATATGGGTCAGGCCCTTAACTTGATTCTTCAATAATAGTGCATAAAAGGCCTCTAAATCTCTTTCAAAACTCGGTTTCTTTCTCTTTAAACCCGTAACCTACAAAATATATATTAATGTAAGATCATACTAAAACAAGTTAAAAACATTAAATATTATATAAATAAGTGATTAAAACAATGATAAATGGTGCGGAAAATAAGTGTGTTTTACAACACATCAAACATCCCCACAATTAAGACTTTTTCGTCCCTGAAAAAGAAATCTACACAGGATCTAACCAAGTGAAAAATAACAAACTCCCAGATTGTTAAACTCTACTAATGCATTAGAAACAGCTCAACATATTGACCGCGATTTCCAGTATTGTTGTCCACTTAAACCCACCCACTAACCAATCAAGCCCCCAATTGCATTAAGCGTTTTCAAGCCAAAAATCAAGGCTACACCTACCCCATCTCAAAGAAAGAGAGCTAGAAGACTAGAGTCGAAGTAAACTGGTTCGACAAATCACCATTAACTAAGGACTCGTTGATGGTACAAATTAGATGCACTCGGTGAAATTTTATGGATGAATGGTCCTGTGGAGGTCGTACGAGCTAATCCTAAACATTATTGGACTTTTTTCCTATAAATTCCTAACTTGATATTTATTGACTAAGAACCTTTGGGCCCCAATAGTGTATCCTCAGAGTCACTATCCCCTTGGTAACACGTAAACTCTAAGTCCCGTCTAGTATGTGTATCTTTGGCCTATTTTACTAACTTTGAGAATGCTTCCTTGGCATTTTACAATACATAACTTTCTCACAATCATTTGCTTTTGGGAACAACCTTTCGGAGTATACTTTCAACACATACTTTTTTTTCATCTTTTTTTTTCTTTTTTTTTGTATATCACCCTAAAGTATATAACTATTTCTAAGCTCGTAAAAAGATGCACATGTGGTGGTGTGATGGTTTGAGTGCATCTAAGTCTTACCATCTCAAAGATTTTAGATTATGGTAATCCTCCCAAAGCATCGAAATTCAGTTTCACCATTCTTTTAATTATTATATATATATAAATATGCTAAAGAGGACTATCAAAGCTAGTTGGGCCTACCGACACATCCCAAATCAAATATGCAAACTATCTCTTCTTTTATAATTATATTATATTTTTCAAAAGTTCCGAGAGCTTTTAAACACAGTGGTAATAATATCATGTACTGCTTAACGTGGAAGAAAAACAATTTTCAAGGGATATTTTTCTTTAAAACGTTTTTTTTATTTTTTTTTATTTTTTTTTTCAAATTCAGTTGCCCCAGTCACTTTCAGTTTTTGGGTCAATGGCTATCCCGTATGTCTACAGGTGGATAACGAGACCAAACACATACAAGTATATGTCCCTCACACTTAAGTAGCCGACATAATTTTCAGCGAAAGAATATTTTTTTTAAAATATTAACTCACAAGATTTTTAATATTCTTTTATTTTTCTTAAAAATGAAAATGTCAGTTCCCCATCCCCACATTTAAATTTCACATTGTTCTCAATGTGAGAAAAGGAAAAGACAAAACTAAACAAAAAGAAAAATAAAGTGGAACAGACTCCCCTAGTATATGTGATCATGCAAGTGTGCGGTGAATCATGTTCCTCGCCCTCCTATTCAAACGCAAGCTTAAAATTCCAGTGCTCTTTATCAAGCTATCACTATCGAGCGAAAGAGGAAATCCTTAAGCAAATTGCATCTCCACACTTGTTTAAAACTCCAGCTCATAAACTGTCATCAACCAACCAAGGATTAACCTGCAAGTAAGAGAAGAAACAACCCGGCAAAACTGGGAAATAAAAATAAAAATGAAGATAAAATAATAAGAAAATATATTACCGGGTTGCCTCTCGGGAAGCGCTAAATTTATTGAATAGTCTTCAGCCGGACTCACTCCTAAAACCTAAATCAGGAGGCTTCTCCTTTATCTTCTTCCCATCGATGCTCCTCAACACTCTCCTTTTACAATTGGTCGGGAAGAAACCAATTGCACAACTCTCATGGGCCCTACCATATGAAGTAAACTCGGCCCACCAACTCTTAAATTCCCCCAAAAATGGTTCAATGAAGTGAAACGGGGAAGTCAATCTCTTCATCACACTATGATTTCTTCGCCAAGAAATCCTCCTTCTAATTCTTTTAGCCAAATTTCTAAACCTTAACATGTCCCGAATGGAGATTAAGTACGGTTAGTATTTTGTTTTTTCACAATTGAGGTGAAGTGTCGGATGGACCGAATCACTAACTACCTCATGGCTCTCCTTACAAAGCTCATTCTCGGTCCCCACACTTGGCTCGTTATATATTAAATCTTGAAGAAGCTTTAGATCACCAAGTGGGTCAAACTCGCCTTCATCCGTAATGGCAAAGTCCATCAACTCTTCACCAAACTCATCCTTAAATTCTTCCTTCCAAGAGTGAAAATACTCCTCTATTCTCTGCTCCTTCATTCTGGTATCTTCAATCTCACTCAGGGTTTCAAACAAAGGTGGATTCAAAGGTGGAATATATTCTGTTGGTACATGTGTGTCAGTAGTTCATAGTCTAGCATTTGTAATCGAGTCTGTAATGTAATTATGTTTATGATTATATTTATGTTTTTGTAATACGCGAAGTTGTCAACAAGTTCGCTCTGGCGAACTTGTTGAATCAGCGAAGTTAGTGACAACTTCGCCTGTGGCGAAGTTGTCGTGTTTATATACTGTTTCAGCCGAAACAGTTTGTGTTGGTCGTTTAGGGTTTTCGTTTCAGTTGTTCAGTGAACGTGTTACGTGTCATTGTCTGTAATAGTGACCTTGGGTCACGTGTTTGTTATCAATATAACGTGTTTGGTTTATTGCTTGTGTGTTCGATCTCTACATACTCTACACTCGTATCTACCTACGCAGGGATTCCGCACCTGCGTTGTTAGCGACATCCCGTGTACGATCCGTCCAGGAGCCTACAATTGGTATCAGAGCCATCGGCTCGATTGTGAGGTTCGGGATTTCACGTGGGTGTAGAAAACGTCTCGTTTGACCTATTCGCGGGACGTGTTTTTGTTGGGATTGTGTTTTGCTCGTGCTTGACAGTCATTTTCAAGCCATTGCATTGATCGGAAACTGCTGGATTGACGAAATCAGATCTGAACAGTTTCCTTGTTCATCGGGCGAAGTTACCGTTCTTCGGGCGAAGTTACCATTCTTCAGGCGAAGTTGCCGTCACTGGAATTAGGTTTTCGGCGAAGATATAAGGATTAGCGAAGTTAACCACAACTTCGCTTACCTCATAAGTTCGCCTTAGCGAAGTTATCCGCAACTTCGCTTTCCACCAAAGTTCGCTTACCTCCTAAGTTCGCTCATTCTAAGCGAAGTTATTTTTAACTTCGCCAAGTCATGCGAATTTAAGACCCAGCGAAGTTCTCTTTTCAGCGAAGTTAACTTTCAAGCGAAGTTATTCTTAACTTCGCCTACTGAGCTGTTTTAATATTTTTTTATTTTATTTTCAGGTTTTTCAGGTTTTCGCAAGGATGTCGTCAATTAACATCTCCGATTTGGTCAAGATGGAAGTAGAAGCGGGGTCTGCCACTAAGGCCCCGAGGCTGATGAAAGTAACTGACTTCGTGGCATGGAAGGACAGATTCATCCAATACATTAAATACCAGGATGCCAAAATGTGGGTGTGCATCCAGGATGGATATATCCCTCCAACTATGCAATACGAAGGCCGGGATGTGGTTAAGAAGTATAGCAAAATGGAGGACGAAGAAAAGAAAATGTACGAGGCCGAAAGCAAGGCCCATGCTGCGATAACAATGGCACTTCCTCAAGAGGTTCTCCATACGTTCCGAAAGTACACTTCTGCGAGAGAGCTTTGGGATGCTCTTGAAAATAGATTCGAAGGGAATGTGGGTATCCGTGCATCAAAGATCAAACTCTTAAAGACCCAGTTCTCCGTCTTCAAATTTTTGAAGAACGAATCACTGGATGATATTATCACCAGATACTATCATCTAATGACAGAGCTTAGCAATTATTCGATTGCCTATCGAGAAGAAGAGATTGTTGAAAAGCTTCTCGATGCTCTCCCACCGAAGTGGGAAATGTACACCGTTCTTATGAGGGAAGACAGAGACTTTCCAAATTATGATCTGGAAACAACAGTAAACAAGCTCAGAACTTATGAGCTTAATATGGTTCGAAAAGAAACACCAACAGATCAGATACAAGACCCTGGTATGTATGGTGCAAAGGTTAACTCAGGCTCAAGTTCGAGGCCTGAATCTGCTGCCTTTTACTCGAAAGGGGAGTCAGGTCCTGACTCTTCTCATGAAGGAAACGTTTCTGTGAACATGAACGGTGATGTCTGTTTCGTTGCTGGAGGATCAAGTACTTCAAAGCCTCAAGCATCCTCAAGTGGTTTTTCTGCAAATGCCTCAAGCAATAATTATTCCAAGATGCCTATGAGTGTAAAATCTGCTGAAGAGCAGTTTGCAGTCTATGCATCATTTATTGCTTCCTACGAAAACTACATCCAGGGGAAGATTGTGGACCCTGCTGTACTGGATGAGGACTACGACCAGATCGATGCTGATGATCTGGAGGAGATGGACTTGCAATGGCAAATGGCAATGATTGTGAGGCGTGTAAAACGGTTTATGAACAAAACTGGGAGAAAGTTTGTTGGTGGTAGGCCCGGGTTCGACAAATCCAAGGTAAGGTGCTATAATTGTCAACAGTACGGGCACTTTGCCAAGGAATGCAGAAATGAGAGGGTTGAACGAGGACAAGGTCGGCCTACACAACACTCTGGAGTTAACAGAGAGATTAACGCCATGTTGACCAGAGAAGCAGGTGAGTACAACTGGAACCCGCATACAAGTGGTTCTGGTGAGCAAGCGAACATGGCTGAGTCTGAAGTTGAAGAATGTAAGAAGGTTGAGAAAGCTAATGAAGAAGAAACCGCTTTCATGGCAGATGACAAGGATAATCGCTCCGAGGTAATTACTAAGAATATTTGTACTAGTTGTGAGAATTTGTCTGAGCAACTCACTACGATAACTGATCAGTACGTCCGTTTAGATGCTGACTTTAAAACTATTAAAGAAGATCACCATTTTACAAAAGCAAGAGAAACAAGTTATAAAGTTAAAATAAAAGCATGTGAAAAAGACATTCAAAGCCTAAAAACTAAACTTGCTGAGAAAATTGAAATAATTGATCTTAGTTATGAAGTTTTAGAAGAAAAAACTAAATTGATTGCTGATCGGGATAAACAGATTGCTGACCACCAGGTGAAGGTGGTGGAACTGAACCGCAAACTTGAGCAGTTCAGGAATTCCTCGGCCATCCTTGATCACCTCGTGAGTGATCAAGGTACCTCTGCAAAGTGGGGAGGAATCGGATATCACGAAGTTCCACCACCCTTTAACCACAACTATACCTATAATCCGAGTGTTCAGAAATCTGTTGATTTCGAAGTTCCTCAGACAACTCCTATCAAGATTACAAGTGTAGAACCAAGTGTTAGCTGTGGCGAAACAAGTTCGCCTGTTTCTAGTGTGAATATTTCTGTTTCGAGTCCAGTCTCATCGGATTCGGATAAGTTGTCCGAATCTGGTCAGACAAAAGAGAAGGTAGGTTTACCCACCGATGGAGATAAAAATAAAATTTCTAAAAAGAGTTCTCCACTCAATCCGTACGTCCCACCTTATGTGAGACGAACGGCTGGTAACACTGCCTCTACATCCAAACCAATGTTTGACAAGAAAATGGAGAGTCGATGTTGCTTTAAATGTAACAAGTTAGGACATCTAGTTGCAGATTGCCCTTTGAAACCGAAATTCAGAGGTGTGAAGCCAAATAAAACTGAGTATAAGCGTCATTTTGCTACTGCTAAAAATGAAAACTTTACAAAATGCCAAAATATAACGAATTCAAGTTTTCATAAAAACAAACCTCAGTTTTACAACCAAACCACAAGATATAACACTTTCAATTCTCAAAGGTTTGGAAGGCATTACACTCAATCTACAGGGAGATTCCCTAACAGGACTTACAGAAATTATCCTGATGCTAACTTGAGAAAGCCAGGGTACGGGACGTATCGATCCAAGACCAATTGGTCTTGGGTCCCAAGATTCTAACTCTTTGTTTTATTGTGCAGGAACAGTTGAACAGGGCTGCCAACAATCTTTGGATTGTAGATAGCGGCTGTTCCCGGCACATGACAGGCAACAAACACTTGTTGCAAGACTTAAAACCTGTTCAGGGAGCAAGAGTTAGTTTTGCTGGTGAGAGCGGAGGAAGGATTACCGGTAGAGGTACTGTGTCGAATGGGAGAATGACACTTGAGAATGTAAACTTTGTGGAGGAATTAAAGCACAATCTGCTGAGTGTGTCGCAGATTTGTGATAAAGATTTCACTGTCCATTTCACGAAAAATGAAGCGATCGTATTGAAGCCTGGTTTTCAGATACCAGACGAATGGATAGTTATGAAAGCTCCACGTGAAACGAATACATATGTGATGGACATGAGGTCTACTGAAATGGCCACCGGAGAATCTTGTTTAATGACAAAAGCAAGCGAATCAGAATCAGAATTGTGGCACAGGAATATGGGACATATTCATCTTCGGAAGATGAACTTCATTGTCAAAAATGGGCTTGTGATGGGCGTTCCCTTAAAAAGTTTTAACTTTGAAGACAAATGCATAGCCTGCAAGAAGGGAAAACAACACAAGAAATCCCATCTCACCAAGAAGATTAACTCAATTGCCGGTACTCTAGAACTACTTCATATGGATCTCTTCGGTCCCGTGAATGTACAAAGTCTAGGAGGTACCTCTTACTGCTTGGTGATCACTGATGACTACTCGCGATATTCGTGGGTATATTTTCTGAAAACGAAAGATGAGACGGCTCAAATGGTGAAGAATCTAATTACAAAGGTTGAGAACGTCATGAGTAAATCAGTTAAATACATCAGAAGCGACAATGGGACAGAGTTCAAGAACTTTGAAATGGAAATCTTCTGTCTTCAGAAGGGAATTGAACATCAATACAGCGCTCCGTATACTCCACAACAGAATGGAGTGGCTGAAAGGAAGAACCGAACGTTAATTGAAGGAGCCAGAACTATGCTGGCAGACTCGAAACTTCCTGTGATGTTCTGGGCTGAAGCAGTTGCTACAGCCTGCTATGTTCTGAATAGGGTGTTAACCGTTAAGAGACTTGGAAAAACTTGTTACGAGCTTATGCACGGAAGGAAGCCCAACTTGTGCGGTCTTGAACCATTTGGGTCTCCTTGTTCGATTTTGAAGACTAATTCGAAATTTGGTGAAGTAGCCGATGAGGGAATCCTAGTCGGTTATGTTGTTGGGACTCCCAACAGACGGGTCTTCAATACGTCGACTTGCAAGGTGGAGGTGGTTTGTAACACCGACATTACTAGTTACCAACCGCCAAAACCAAGCAATGGACCTGCTGAGCTTTTCGACTATGTTAAACTTTTTAAGTCGTTTAACGTACCTGATTTGGAAATTTCTGAAGAAGACGAAAGAGCTGTGACGAAGATGATTCTTGATGAGGAAGAGAATCTATTGCAACATCAGATGTTTGAGAAATCTCAACCTTCCACATCAAACCCTATCGATACCCCTGCGGCCTCAACTGAAGAAGAGTTTATTAATCCTTTTCACTCTCAGCCAGAAACAACCATAGATGAGATCTCTTCAAATTTGGAAGATAATTTGCATGTCGGTGCTGTTCCGACCACGAGAATTCACAAAGATCACCCATTGGAAAATATTATAGGTGATGTGTCCTCCAGTGTACAAACCAGAAGTAGCTTGAATGAGCACACCTGTGTTTATACAAGCATAAAAGAAACGGGTATAATGAATGAATGTTTGTACTCCTGCTTTATAAGCCAAATTGATCCAAAGAATTATCAAATGGCTTTAAAGGACAGCTCGTGGGTCGAAGCCATGCAAGAAGAGTTGGCTCAGTTCGATAAAATGGAAGTTTGGACTTTGGTTGAAAAACCAAGGAATGTGCACGCTATAGGCACAAAATGGGTGTTCAAGTGTAAGAGAGATGATAAGGGAATTATCGTAAGAAATAAGGCGAGGCTGGTTGTTAAAGGTTTTAATCAGCAAGAGGGTATTGATTACAATGAGGTGTTCGCTCCTGTTGCCCGGTTAGAAGCGATTCGATTGTTTTTGGCGTTTGCTGCATTTAAAAAGATGAAGGTATTTCAGTTGGATGTGAAGAGCGCATTTCTAAACGGGAAAGTTGATGAGGTTGTGTATGTTGAGCAACCTCCGGGTTTTCCTGACCCAGACTTTCCTGATCACGTATACAGGTTGAGCAAGGCGTTATATGGGTTACATCAGGCACCTCGTGCCTGGTATTCAACGTTATCGGACTACTTGCTGGAAAATGGTTTTGAAAGGGGATTGATAGACAGCACGTTGTTTGTGAAGAGAGAAGGATGTGACTTCCTACTGGTTCAAGTCTACGTGGATGATATCATTTTTGCTGCATCAAGAGTATCCATGTGTCAGGATTTTGAGGTTGTCATGAAGAAACGATTCGAGATGAGTGCTATGGGTGAACTAACTTTCTTTCTAGGATTGCAGGTTGATCAGAAGAAGGACGGGATGTTCATTCATCAAACGAAGTACGTTCATGATGTGCTGAAAAGATTCAAGATGGAGGACAGTTCTCCATATGATACTCCAATCTGCGTCAATCACAAATTGGGTGCTGAATCAGATGGTGACGCAGATGTGGACCCAACTCTGTATTGGGCGATAATAGGTTCATTAATGTATTTAACTGCTTCTAGGCCTGATATAATGTTTGCTGTTTGTCTTTGTGCACGTTTTCAGGCAAATCCGAAAGAATCTCATTTGAAAGGTGCAAAGAGGATACTACGGTATCTCAAGGGCAAGCCGAAGCTAGGGTTGTGGTACCCAAAGGGAGGAGACGTTGAACTGGTGGCATATACAGATTCTGATTATGGGGGATGCAATCAGAGTCGGAAGTCAACCACAGGAGGCTGTCAGTTTCTTGGAGGAAGATTAGTTTCCTGGCAGTGCAAGAAACAGACATCAGTTGCAATTTCAACATGCGAAGCTGAATACATGGCAGCATCCAACTGCTGCTCTCAGGTTTTGTGGATTCATCAACAATTACGCGACTATGGTCTGAATTTCTTACTCACTCCTATTTTAATTGATAACACTGCCGCCATCTCAGTAATTAACAATCCCGTGAAGCACAGTAAAACTAAGCATATTGACATTCGTCATCACTTCATACGGGATTGTGCTGAGAAGAAACTGATCAAGATCGAAAAAGTTGATACACTGGAAAACGTTGCTGATTTGTTTACAAAAGCGTTTGATAAATCCAGATTTCAAAACCTAATTGAGCTGAACGGGATGATCAATCCCGAGTAACCATGCCTTTGTGTTTATTTAAAAAAAAAAAAAAAAAAAAAAAAAAATTGTCATTATTGCTTAAAATTAGTCGGTTACCTCAGTTTGATGGACATATCCTCGGATATGTTTTGGTCCTCGTTTCGACTTAGAGAATGAAGATAGCCATTAACCGGAAGACTGAAAGTGACCGGGGCAGTTATGACGTGTGTTCTTTCAGTTGCTGAAAATTAGTCGGTCATTCTTAGTAAGAAGGACACATACTTGTATGTGGTCGGTCCAGTTGATCCATTGGATCTTCAGGATTGCCGTTTACCTGACGACTTTGACGTGATCGGGGCGATTGAAATCAAAATTTTATAGGGAAATGAAATTACTTTTCAAGTCTAATACTTCGTAAGAAGTTCTTTGCTGTGTTTAACAGAAAATTGATCCAACCTTGGAAAATGATATATATACTGATTGTGTGTGCTTAACTAGTGAAGTTATTAGGCTTAAAAGGCTTTAGAACAGTCATTGTATGTCATGGTAATTTTTATGGTGCGTAAAAGTGTATGTGATACTAACTTAAACTACTCGAATTTACGTGGAAACTCCTTAAGAGTTTTGAATGTCTTCACACATATCTTTCCGAATGATAGGCAGAAAAGCGACTACCCAGTCATACACGAGCCCGTGAGTGTTCTGATTCCCGTGAAGAAAGCATTTCAAGACACTGCAGTGATCCAGATTCGGGACTTGCAGTAGTTTAGTACTCCGAAGTCAATAAGAATGTTTGGTTTAAAAAAAAAAAAATTATACATGTATATTTTTTTAGTACTTATGAGAAATAGTAACAATCAAGACTTCTCAATTCTGGAGTAAGAAGAGAACGGGAAGCAGACAACGAGTATATACAAGTTAATCAGACACTATGGGTCGAAGTCAATTCGGGGTGACTTGGGTATAGCCAAATACGCTTTGAGAATAGATAGAAGACATCATTATCTCTGAGTTGTTGCCCACTTAGAATTTTGAGCTTAACTAAACCTTAATCCGTATCATAGAAACGATGAAAACCATTTAAGTTATTCACATGCTTACAACCTGTTTCTCTATGTCATAATACAGCTAAACACGGATCCAAGTGACAGTCACATAGTTAGTATGATTCCTGTTGGGATCTTGTCTAAAACGTAGTGGTCCCTGACTAGACTGAAATTTGATCCCTTATTTCGGTAAAATTTTTATAAGTTTTTCTATTTTTGTAGTTGTGTTATTGTAAAACTGGTTACTTGGACATGATCATTTTTGTTTAACTCTTTTTGGAAACTTCTAATGTTAAGTGCAAGATTATTCAAACTTAAAGGGCTGATTTTGAAATTACGGGCGAAGTTGTTGAATTCAGCGAAGTTGTGCTTAACTTCGCCTAGGCGAAGTTAAGCGTAACTTCGCCTGAACCAACTCTGCCCTATATAAGGATTTTTTCTGGAACAGTACCATTTATTTCAAAACCTCCGGCGAACATATAATCAAAAACCGAAGTATTCCGGCGATCTTGTTTACGTTCCGATTTCGATCGTTGTTTCCAGTTTCTAGTGTTTATTGACGGTATGTGTTGTCAATATCCTTCCTAAACTTACTCGTTCGTTATAGTTTTACCCGGTTCGAGACCTCGGGTCGTCGAACCTTCAAAACCTAGTTTTTCAACCGAGTATTACGTGTTCATGGACGACCTTTACGTCTCAAAATCATTAATCTATGCTGTTCTCCACTCCTAAATCGTCAAATCGTTGCGAAAACATCGGATCTATGCCCTTTGAATCTGAACAGTCGCCGTTTCAGATTCAGGCGAAGTTAAGGTTTAGGCGAAGTTATCCACAACTTCGCCAGGAGATTAATTTCGCCTGTGGCGAAGTTATCCGTAACTTCGCCTTGAACTCAAGTTCGCCTAAGGCGATGTTGTGATAAGGCGAAGTTATCATCAACTTCGCCTATACCAATTTACTTAACAGTTTTTTGACGAACTTACAGTTGAAGCGAAGTTGTTCCCAACTTCGCCTCACCTTTAAGTTCGCCTGTACAGGTTTAACCACAACTTCGCACGTGGTACAAAGCGAACTTGTGAGTTGCTTAACTGTACTCTAACTTGTTTTGTTTTGTGCAGATATGGCCGCTGTTGGAGGTGCTGGTGGTGATGACGGTGATGATCAACGACAATTCTTTCCGGCCCATAACCAGTACATCATTTTAGATCCAGACGTAAGAGGCGTAGAAGACTACAGGGAGATAATCACATTTCTCCAGCGATCAAGAGTCTTTCATGCGATCACAAATACACTGCCCATTTCCCTGCCTAACATTGAAGACTATTGGCAGACAGTGTACTATGATTGCAGGCCTGAGCCTCCGGTGATGCGAGCAACCGTAAATGGTCATAACATACAGTTTTCCTCGGAAGATATACGGTTGGCTCTGCAGTTCGGTGAAGAAACAAGAAATGACCCAACGGAGTTCGTAGCTCCTTTCCGTGATGGAGCTTATTTGAGGATGGGTTATTCGGGTCCGCTGGGAGACTCGCAGAGGAGGAAAGGGTTTTTGCTGGATCAATGGCGCTTCCTGATGCATGTATTGATTGTATGCATGTCCGGCAGGAAGGCAGGAACAGATGGGATGGGCGCGACGATGCAGTCAGCCATGATAGCGCTGACTTACAACCGCCGATATTCTTTTAGTCAGCTGATATTCTACGAGATTGATCGTCAGAGAAGGGCTGTGGCGCGCGAGCGATTCACTATGTATCCTCGTTTCTTACAGATGATTTTGAATCATGTCGCTCCGTTGCTACCGCAGAGACGCCCGATTAGATACGTCGAATGCGTGACGAAACGTATCTTTGCTCAGTGCCGCACTTCGAGCACTCGTAGCAAGCCTGAGCTGCGTCCCAGGCATACTCCATTATTCGGATATCTCATCAATCCGGAGTATGTTCCTGCAGGAGGGGACGAGTTCAGAGACCCGCAACCACATCAGGCGGCAGCACCACATGCTGTATCAGCTGCGCCGGTTGTATCTACTGTTGCCTCTGCTGCTGTGCCAGCTGCGGTATCTACTGCTGTGTCTATTGCTGAAGACGTTGATCTTGATGCTGCCTTTGGTGGACATGGTTTGTTTGATATGGATGTCTCGGGTCCTCAGTTTATGGATGTTACTAGAGCAGTTACTTCGGTAGCTGACTCCGATCTAGACGAAACGTTTGCTGAAGCGAGACGACTTATGGTGTCTCGGGAGAGAACTACGGGAAAGAGGCCGAGAACTGTAGACGAGGATGAGGACGAAGTTGATGAAGAGGAGGCAGTGCAGATTGTGCTCAGACGTTCACGAAGAGAACGGACAGGTATGGGTTCCGGAGCTGGAGAATCTTCGAGGCTGGTACGTTTTGCTCCACCTGCCTTGTCTGGTATGTCTCTTATTCCTTCCACAGCACAGGTTACTGCTGTCGAGACGTCGACCCCAGCAATTGTGTCTCTACCACCCCAACCGCTTAATCCACCGGTGGTAGTTGCACGATTTGTGGAGTCGACCATCACTACTACTGCAGGGTTACCAAGTGTACCACCTGCGGTCACTTCTGCTGCTGATGTCCCGCCAACTCCAACGCCTACTTCAGATTCCGAGAGGATTACATCACTAGAGCAGATTGTTGCTGATCAGACAAAGACCATTCAAAGCCTAGTGGAATCCAATCGACTACAAGCAGCCCTCCTGGTTGAACACGGAAAAGTAATAGATGCCTTCAAGGCATTCTTGGCATCTCAGGGGGAGAAGACGTGTAGGGGTGATGAGTTGAGGACGAAACGGAGAGAAGATCATGACGATGATCCCAATGCACCGGAAGGTGCAGGTGGTGAGCTGCCAAGAACCTCTCAGGCTCTTGGGGCTTCCACAGCTGAGGGGGAGTCTACAAATACAGCTGGTGACGACGTGGTACCGGTTGATGATGATGCTGATGTTGAAGATGTTATCGACGCATTGAAAGAGTTGGATGAGGAGGATGATGAGTTTATGATGGAAGATGATGTGCTGCCAGTTGATGAGATCGAGAGGATTGGAGAGCAGATTACGGTTGAAAACGTGTTAAAGGAAGGGGAGATTGTTGATGACTCCGTGGAACACGAGATTCCGGAGGTTGAGAGACCAGAGTTGGGTGATGAGAACGTGGAGGAAGATGCTGAGTGGGAGGAACAACCGAAATGGAAGGAGGGTTGTGCCCACTAGTTCGTAAAGACGAAGAAGCCGGCGGTCCCTAAGATGTTCAGAAAAAGTTACAATATTAAGGGATACGCGGAAGCCAAAAAAGGTATTATCTGCTGGTTATACGACGAGCAGCTGCGGCTCTTCGTGATCAAGAGATACGATGGCATTCAGTACTTCCAGAGAAAGTTGAGATCTCTAAACACACTGCCAGAATGTGAAGTAAAAGATTTAGCCAGATTGGGATTGATAAACAGAAGTGAAGACAACATGGCTAGAATCATTGCGAAGATCGTGTGGAAAGAGTGCGTTAAAGAGAAAAAGTTTGAGCTACTGAAACCACAAAAGGGGAAACTTGTCGAAGACAAGGATAGAGGTCTGAGAGTTGATTGAAAACCTTGGATGGTCATGAAATACAAACCGATCCGGTGTCTTAAAGAAGTACCGATGAAGTTCATGCCCAAGGACGTGCTCAAAGATCTAAAATGGTGGTACGTGGATTGTGAGACAGCTGAGGCGGTAATGGAAGATGAGGATGAACAAGAAGTACTTCGGGTTTACGACCCGATGCATCTTGTTAATCTATCGCAGGCTGATCTGAAAGTGCTCAACGAAAAGAAGATCTTCTACATTCCTGCTTGGAAGGATCAAGCTAGGAAATATCAACGGGTGGTGTCGGTATGTGTTAGAGAAGGGGCGCATGCGTAGAGATGCAAGATTACAAGACTCAAGATTTGAAGATAAAGATATGAAGCTACTGCCAAGGGGGAGTCTGTTGGTACATGTGTGTCAGTAGTTCATAGTCTAGCATTTGTAATCGAGTCTGTAATGTAATTATGTTTATGATTATATTTATGTTTTTGTAATACGCGAAGTTGTCAACAAG
Organism: Bidens hawaiensis; assembly: GCF_021521415.1. Lineage (NCBI taxonomy): Eukaryota > Viridiplantae > Streptophyta > Magnoliopsida > Asterales > Asteraceae > Bidens > Bidens hawaiensis. The sequence goes on along the minus strand of NW_027501438.1, from coordinate 13,877 downwards.
TTCGCTCTGGCGAACTTGTTGAATCAGCGAAGTTAGTGACAACTTCGCCTGTGGCGAAGTTGTCGTGTTTATATACTGTTTCAGCCGAAACAGTTTGTGTTGGTCGTTTAGGGTTTTCGTTTCAGTTGTTCAGTGAACGTGTTACGTGTCATTGTCTGTAATAGTGACCTTGGGTCACGTGTTTGTTATCAATATAACGTGTTTGGTTTATTGCTTGTGTGTTCGATCTCTACATACTCTACACTCGTATCTACCTACGCAGGGATTCCGCACCTGCGTTGTTAGCGACATCCCGTGTACGATCCGTCCAGGAGCCTACATATTCCAAGTCATTTCTAATAGCAAACAATACATTATCCATTATTGCCTCCGATTATGGGGTGGGCTCTAATATATTCCCTGACAAATCTTTATACCCTAAGAATTTCCCCATTTGATCATATGCAAATCGGTATGGAGGAGGCTTTGCCAAAAGTGATTCCCATGGAGCTTTACGTGCCTCGAATTCTATATTTCTCCTCTCATAAGCATCATGAACCCAGTGATTTCCGCCACAAACTTTGAACCATGGTTCTCCAACTTGTAATCTGAACCATTTTCCTGTAAAGAACACTCAAAAGAAACGGATCACGGGCACCAGATAAAAATTGATAAAATAGTTATGAATATAAATAATAATAATAAAAATAAAACTAAACTTAAACTACACTAAACTAAAATAAACTAAACTAATTAAAATAACTAATCTAATCTAAATATAAATACGAAATACAATAGGCAAGTCCGTAACTCGAGTCGTTCTCAATACGCCTCAACTGTGTCCCCGGCAACTGCACCAAAAACTTGATGTGTGTATAACGAGTGCTATTTCTATGGAACTCACAACTAAGCTTTAAATTTATAAAACGAAACTCCTAATGAATCCACAAACAACCGGCAAGTCTACCGGTCACAAGTAGTATAGACCTAAGAAGTCCGAGTATCGAACACAAGGACACGTGAGAACGCCAATGATAACTAAACCCAAGACAAGACCTTCCTAAGAATAATATTTTTTAAATTGGTTTTAAATGATTAAACTACTTGACCTAATTTACTTTGAATAAATTATTAAAGTTAACTTAACTTGACGAAACATGTAATGAAACTTAGAGACTTAACTGCAATTGGAGAAAACGTCTACCTAGGTAAGAATCATATTGAAGGTCTAACAAGCTAATGGATTGAATGATCTCACGACACCGGTATCTAAGGATGACACAACTAAGGTTCGCTCAAGAAAGCTAGATCACCTCTCTGTATCACTAACAAACCCTAACTTACACTTAATTGATTTTAAAAACAAACCGGGAAACGAATGCTAAGGTGTTCTAATGCTGACTCTCCTCTCGGACTCACCGACACACAACCCTAATGGAAACGAATACTACGCAACCAAGGATAGAGGAACAATTTGGTTTAACTTAAACTAGACCAACTAATCGCTCACAGACCCAAACCCGATAAGAACTGAACTCGCTCTCGCGCAATCCTGATCCTAAAAAGTAAAAGCTATGAGACGACATTACATACTATCACCTCTCGGTCTCTAAGAAGGTGTTTACCCGCTGACCTATTTCAATTTGCAAACTCAAAACCCTACGGTTGATCCTACCGCAATCAAACTCTAAACACAAAGTAAAGAATCAAACAAGCTACAATCAATCAAAACTAATTCAACCATCGAAGAAAGTTGTTTATGAGTATAATTAATAAAATAACAGCCACTAAACACAATCTAATTTAATATTAAACCAAACTTTCATTAACAAATCAAGTAATGATGACCAAACTATCATGATTTTTGGACAGCATGTATAACTTAATGTAAACACCATATTAATCATCACATACATCATTAAAATCATTCAACAATCTATGATAATCAATAAAAACTCAAACCCTAATTCAGTTGCAAAAGAATTCAAGTTTAAAGCTCAAAATCAAAGAGTTATGAATACTAACAGAACACAAGGTTTATGAATTTTATACTCAATATTAGGGCTGAGATTAGTGATGAATATTAACCCTAGCTGGTGTCCACAACCGTCTCTAATGATCTTCTTCTTTCTTTAGCCGCCACTAGCTTCCAAAACCCTTTTTCTTTTCTTTTATTGGTTGCAGATTGCGATCGGAACTATGGGGCTGCTGATTTTGAGATATAGGGCTGGTTAGGGTTTGTTTTTGTTGTTGTTTATTATATTATAACACATATGGGCTTCACAAAATGGATATGGGTCGGGCCCTTAACTTGATTCTTCAATATTAGTGCATAAAAGGCCTCTAAATCACTTTCAAAGCTTGGTTTCTTTCTCTTTAAACACATAACCTACAAAATACATATTAATGTACGATCATACTAAAAAAAGTCAAAAACATTAAATATTATATAAATAAGCGATTAAAACAATAATAAATGGTGCGAAAAATAAGTGTGTTTTACAACACACCAATACCCATATGCATTTAGCCATGACAATGGACAAGGATAGTTCTTGCACAAAATAAGTCCTAGCATGTGGCACCCCGAAAAGATTACCAGTAACTCCTAATGTTGTAATCAACAACTTTAATCCTAATTACGAGTTATTTAGGTTAATTACAGTTAGTTTCAGTCTTTATGGTTGACAAGATGATTCGTGCTTTATACAATTTAATTCACGCAATCCATGCATTACATTTCATTTAAATGCCCAGCATGCATACTGCAAACAGCCTGGTGAATTCTAGAAATCCAAAAAAATAATCCGTACATTAGCAAATTCAAAAATTAAAATGGCTACCGGCGCAGCTTGTTAGTTGTTTTCATTCTACTTCGATGTAATCACTATCATTCAGTTTCCCACTTGAAATATAATTAATATGAAATTTTATATTGGGAATATATGGTATATGGTGTGAAAAATTTTAAACTTCGTTTTTGTTTCACTTTGTTCGTATTTTATTCGAGCCGCGTGTCTACCTCAGCTTTTAAGCCGAATTTAGCCGTCGAACACTTGTTTTAAATATTAATAGCTAAAAAAGTAAAATCTTTTAGTATATTATTCTATAATTATTATTTGTGAAAACACCTAAAACCGAAACAGTTTACAAAACAACACGTTCTAACAACCAGTACATAATACATTTTATAAAATATAGTGGTGGAGCCCACTAGGAGTCCCACTCAAAACCATGCACCGATAGCCCATAATATCCTCGCCATGGTTTTATAAAAACTAGAGTTTCTTTTCCAAACTAGTGTTGGTGGAAAAAGTTTTTATCATTTTTGTGTTCTTTAAAAACTATTTACCAAACTAGTGTTGGTGGAAAAAAGTGTAGATACATTTATGTATCGGCTTGGTCTCTGTAATTATTTTTAGTCTTTGTTATAAAATTTAGGGTTGATATGGTAATTATGAAAGGACATTCGCCTGGCTTGTAGGTGAATGGACCTTAGTTTTGTCCATACGCTTAGTTGTTAAGCATATGAAGGTTTGTGTAAGACCATGCGCCTGGTTTGAAAGGATATGGACTAGTTGTTGGGTTGATAAGCCATTCGCTTGGTCTGTAAGCGAATAGCTCAGTGAATGGAGGCTATTCGCTGGGGAATGTAAGCAAATGGAATTTCGCCTATAAATACCCTTGTAAACTTATTTCTAACAAGCAAATGATCTTGTTTATTGAATCCATAGTCCAATTCTCTCTTGAACACACACACACACTAAAACATAGTTAAACCTAATAATTAATATAACGATATCAAAGTACTAGATCCTATAAGAACATGATCCAATTAGCTCGTCTGTGATTGAACAATTTGGATTGTCAAGTGGTACCCGAGCTATTTGTGTTCTGATTCATAAAATTGATGATCAATTAGGACAAAATTAGGTGTTACGTGCTGTATTAGGTTACTTCTTGTATTGGACATAATAAAGTGACTAATTCGTTCATCAATACGAGATTTGATCATTTCCAAAGATGGAGTACGAGATTTGAATCTCATCCGGGGTTATTGATCCAAAATTTCTTCTCATGTTAGAGACTTCATCCGGTCACATGCTAAAACAACTAAGCTGACCATAGCTTGAGGTTTCAGGTGTTGTTCGTGTAATGAATGTTGTTGACCAAATGAGTATAGAAGAAAAAGATCACATGACTTGGAGATCAAGACATATTCTACTCTTACCATGACATTACCCGAGAATATCTTTCATCAGTTTTGTGATATCGCGATTTCAGCTCTCTTATATTCAGTTTTAAGACCAAGGAGTTAAGGAAACATGAAAGATAGCAAGAAGGTTATGTTGAAGTCTTAATATAGAAACTTCAATATATTGTCGAATGAGACAATAAGTGAACAACTAATGAGATATTGTCATATTATTGTTGAGTTGAATTGTTATGAGCTTGACATGAATGAGTCTGACATAATTAAGACTTTAAAAGATGCTTGCAGAATCATATCCTACATTTGTTATGAATCTCACATAAAATTGTTTCTTGTTTCTTCAAAGATACACAACTCACTTGCATGGAGTTCATTGAAAGACTTTAAATGAGAGAAAATGAGATTAAGTGTCAGACCATGTCAAGGGTTCATCAAGATCCTACTCTATATGGTGGAGCTAATCCTGTCAGCAAGAACGTTTCCACTCCAATCACAACTTTCTATACTCAGAATGTTCATCCTACTCCACCACCTGGATCATTTCAAGAGCCTAAAGCAAATATTTAGGTCAAAATTCTTCATGCTCAGGAAGTAATTATGATACTTAAAGTTCTAATCCTCCACAATCATAATCACCACCAAATGTTAATAAGAAAAAAGCTGAAAAGCATTTTGCTTCCATGGGAGCATTCATGTCCCCTTATGAGAAATTGGTGGGAAGTAAAGTTGCCACGTGTGATTTGACCGGTGAACATTATGATCAAATCAATCATGATGATTTAGAGTTTATGGATTTAAAGTGGAATATGGAAATGATTGTAAGGAAGATAAATAACTATATGCACGGAACTGGGAATAATCTTCCTAAAATGAGCAAGAGGATTGTCTTTGATAAGCTAAAAGTAAAATGTTACAACTGTGAAGAATATGGTCAGCTTGCTAAAGAGTGTTATAAACAAAGAAGAGAGTACCCTCATAACAAGACTCAAGAAAGAGAGTCTAGCTCTCACAAGAAATTCAATCATCGAGAGACAAGAAACGGTAACCCAAAGAAGAGTTATTCTAAAGTTATGTTGTCTCAAACTTATGATGGATTTGACTTGTTAAGTAAGTTTCTAAGTCAATATTCTGGAGATCAACAACAAGCAAATATGGTTGTTATCCATATAATTGATCAAGTGAAGGATCAAGACAAGACTAATATTGTTGAAGAAGGTTCAGACACAAATTCGGATGCTATCACTGAACAATTTGATGAAGATCATATCTCAATTTCAGTTGGTGATTAAAAGAAACTTCTTTTGCTTGCATGGCAAAACTGGAAGAGGTTAGTTCTTTCTATTCTAGTTCATTTGACTCAACAAGCTCTAGCATGTCTGACATTGATGAGTCTGATGATTCAAATGTGTAAGAATGTGTTTCATGTGCTGAAAATATCTCTAAACTAGAGGATTTAGTAACCACAATCAAATATTGGTTATTGAAATTGCTTTTCTAAGAGATAACTATAGAATCTTTCTTGAAAATGAAAAATAGTAATTGAAAAATTGATGCTTTAAAAAATGATAATAATAAATTAAGAATTCGCCATTTCTTTTAAATCAGATTACTGATATAAGTAATGTTCATACTTAAGAAATAAAACAATGTATTGGCTATGTTGAGGTTCCTTCTCTGTTTGGTCACAATTATACCAAAATGTCTGACACGGAGAATCTAAAGGAAGTGGATATTTCTTATCCATTATCTGTTGATCCTCCTATTAAGGAAACTTTGGTAAAATTTGTAAGAAAAGGAGAACGTTATTCATAAAAAGAAATCCTAAGAATAGTGATGAAAATGTAATTCCAAAGGTTCACTATAAAAGTAATCTTGTGTTTACCAAGAGTGATGATAGTGTAATAATCAAGGATTTGTTTGAGCCAGTTGTGATTCACACGAATAATAAGAATCATATTCTTTGTGAATCACAAAAGTTTGAAAATGCAACTGCTGGAAAACAAATTTTCATTTTACATCAAACAAACTTGAAAGGAAAAAAGTTTCTGAAAAGGTTGAGAAGTCATTTTCTAAACCTACTGTAGACGTAAAGAATTGGAAGGTTTACAAGCTGAAAGGTGTCAATGAGTTGATAGTGATGAGATTTTTCCATTAACTCTTGGTAACATGAATGTGTGGAAAAGGTTTATGATCGTAGTAAACCTATATATCATGATTCAGTTACATCAAAGATGCCTTTAGGGGAGATTAAGAAGTTGAAATAAAACCCACAAAAGGAATCTAAATCATTTTTGTTTCAACAAAAAAAAGTTTGTAAACGCAATCCGTTCTGATGTATTGAGAAACTTTGAAAACTGTTCATAACTTGAATTTCTCAAATAGAAAAATTTAATAAATTCTATGGTTTCAAAGTTTGAGATTGGTTCATCTTCTCAATCTGATGTAGTGATGTTTCATCAACTAGACCTGCATCACCTTTCAAATTTGTTGAAAGGAGATCTTATTTCTATTGTGGTGTGCGAGGTTATGTTGCACTTAACTATGAAACTAGGGTTTTTGAGAATAAGAATCTTTTAATTAAGGTTAAGTAAACCTTAGTTAAAAGTATTTTGACAAGAAAACTAGTTAAAACCCCATCTAAAGATAAACATGTAGTTAATGAGAAACATAAGGTTTTGTGAGAGGTAAGAATATTGTGTTTGATTTTGTTTATGAATCAAAGAGTAAACAGGTTGAAGTGGTTAAACCTGTTTGTCAAAAAGTTGAAAAAGTTGTGAAAATGATTTTTCCTAAAGAAGTTGATGAAACTTTTGTTGATTTAAAACTGATCAAAATAATCAAAGGCAACTTTGACTTTTAGACAATTTCAGAAGTTGCATCAGCATTCCAAGAAAAACCGGAAAAATACTGATTTGGTTCATGTTTAAGAATTATGAACATGGAAACCTAAATATTCTATTTTAAAAAATGTAAACGAGGTTAAACCCAAGACTGAGGATTGAGTTACCTTCTCAAACTGATTTTTTTCATTTACTTTTGCAGAGTTCCTCCAAGTGTATTATGATCAAGGAGGTTATGTTGCCTTTGCGGGAAACAATGGTGGATATAAAACTAAAGAGGGTCAAGTTCTAATGGGAAGATTACATTAGAGAAGGTTAACTTCTGTGATATGGTTGATCATAATATGCTAAGTGTTTCTTAGATCTGTAACAAGAAGTTGACAACCTTAATCACAGATACATAATGTGTGATCTTGAAGCCTGGTTTGTGATTCCCGAAGACATGGTTATTTTAAGATTACCTTGATCTAATGACATCTATGTGTTAGATATGGCATCCATAGCATCTTCTTCTTCAACATCAACATGTTTTATCTCAAAAGCTACAAAGAAATAGTCGATCTTATGACACAAAAGAATGGGTCACATTCATATTTTACAAGATTAATCATTTGTTAAAAATGATTGGGTCGAAGGTGTTTCTCTCAAGGTTTTCATATTGCCGATAATTGTGTCTCGTGCAAGAAAAGAAAGGAAAACAAAAGAAGAAAAACATATTGCCGATATATATACTAGCTTTTAGCCCGCGTATTACGCGGATTTATTTAGGGTTTTTTAATATTATTTTAAATATATAATTTGTTATATTAATTTAATTAATCTACATGGACTATAATTGTCGTTTTCAATGCCATTTTTGTTGTTTTTTTTCTTCCATTGGCATGGGGTATATTTATTGTTGGTATGGAGTTTAATTTCAAATATACGTAATGAGCTAATGTTTGTTGTTTGTGTTGGTTGCATTATGTTTTATGTTTTCTTCTTGTTAGTCGAGATGGTCTAATGTTTTATGTTTTTGTTTGTCTATTTTTCATCTTATCCATTTCATCAGTTGGGTAAATTAGACAGTTCACATATTACAAGTCAGAAAAGACGAAATAGGCAGATTGAATAAGTGAGGTGACAAAAACCAATTAACAAAAAGGGAAATGTTCATATTATAGACAGTAAATCTTTGGCCAAAATCATCAAGAAAATTTCATAGTCTTAGTAAGCAATTTGACTTTGACTTTAGTAAGAAATGACTTTTTTTGGGTTTTTTATTCATATTTTACATGAACACTCGAATGCAAGGTGTATTACATGTGTTCTTTCAGCTATTAATAATTTATTTCAGTTGAATTTAATACATCAGTTTTATTAGACGAGCTGTTCAACTATTGATTTATTTCGACTGATTTTTAATTTTTTTATATGAAAATTTGTTTTGATATTAAAGTTAAAATTATCACTATTAATAGTCGTTCAAAATATTAGCCAACAAAAAGACACTACATATGGTCCCAAGGATTATTTGTTGTGTCAATAATAATAATAATAATAATAATAATAATAAATACCAAAATCAACAATATTCTTAACAATCATCAACAACTTCAATAAGATATAGTTCGTAAGGTTTAGATGCAACACAACTTAAAAGAAAAGGTTGGTGTCAACTATATTCCTGACCTTCTTAGTTCTTCTGCAGAAACAACCCTACAATCCATAGAAACCATGATCCTTAAGTTCCAAATTTGAAGGAGAACTTACAAATGTCCGCCCATGCCAAAATTACCCTTTACCTGACCCGATCAGCCCATTACTACCCAACACAAACGCGAAGGAAAGTTACTCATTTTGTCAATTTAAGCGGTTGCATAAGTAACGAAAAGTGAGCGTCTTGATAAACTTGGATTTCGGTTTTCTCAACTTGTCCACCACCAAACTCACATAGAGAGTATGCAACCATGTCAACTTCAAATCTCAAGTGCAAAGCAGTATACTTGAGTGGTTCTCTAACAAGGCCCGTTTAACCAAAAACTCATTATGGAGCTTCCTAATAGTTGGTTATCTAAGTTGGGCACAAATTAGCGGTTTCTTGAACTTGGGCACAAATTTAGTGCATGGTAATTACATTTGCATCTTAACCTCTGCATGCATAAAACAAAGTTAAAAGATTTATTTTAAGTAAAAAAGAAACTCATTAGCGAGATGATACTTTGAAAGTAGGGTTGTTCAAAAATCTGTGTGGCTTGCTTAAAGGTCGCTCAAAATCAGCTTGTTTATTTTTACCGAACCGAGCCTGCTCAGTTTGTAGATGAGCTGAGCCCAAGTCAAGGTAAGTTGGGATCGTTAGGCTTGTTTAGCTGGCTCATTAGCTCGCTTGTCAACTCGTTTAAAATAAAGCCCAAGTTTTAATATATATAACTCATAACCAAAAGTGTAACCAAAATTTTTAATATATATAAATTGTAAGATTTTAATAAACATATTAAAGTAAAATGAGTATGAGTCCTTACAGAAGCAGCCCGTTTGTTTTTTAATCGCTTCTCAACAAAATTAGTAAGCTTTTAGGCATAAAGCTTCCCGGTTCCACTGAAAAAAGTAAAATTATGATAAAAGACAAAAGCGGGTCAAGAAATATAAGACATTCATGTTAGAGACGAATGTGTGATAACTGTCAGGGCTTGATAGCTCAAAAAACATCCCATTAGCTTGTGACCAAAAGAACCGCAAACGATTAAGATAAAATGTTATATCTAATGATAAAGTCAACTGAAGCCACAAAATTACATATATCATTTGTGTTGTAGTAGTACCTGTGTTGGTGCAAACTGCATAATGCTTGCAGCAGCTACCTGTTACACAAATGATGAAACACATATTGTGTAAAAACATTAAAAATATATATAAAATAAACCCGATTGAAAAATTACCTGCATACTCTACACTCATGATCAATTTCAAAATTGAAGTTCATAACCTACAATCTAACTATCTATATAACTGCCTGTCATAAAATCCTAGGTGTCGCCCTCACGTCGCTCCCCACCCCCTCTCAAGCCACCAGATTTTTTAATTTGTAAATGGTGGACTCTCATCGATTTAACCCGTTTTTGACCCATTTAGCTTATAAAATTCGCGGGTCAACGATGATCCATACCAGAATACCAACCCTTCTATCTTCCGTCTCTCTTCTACACTCCATATTAGCTCCTCCTCCGCCGCGATCTTTCAATTGTTTCCCCTTTCGTATCAATCTCCACTCTCTCTGTTCGGATCTTTTCTTCACGAAACCTCCGATGGCTGATGGCAGCAAGCTTCACCTCTCCGGTAATCTCATTCATGGACTCCAAAAGGTATAATTTTATCACTTTGTTTTGTATTGATATTAATTAGTTGATTGATTACACTTCAATTCGAAATTTTGAAACTATCGAACGCAAATACACTTTCAATTAAGAACAAATTCTAAATATGTTGTTTGTCTCTCATGTGAAAGATTATATTTAATAGTCAGTAAGAGAGGATGATCCGCTTTCTCTGCAGGACATAACTAGCAAGGCTTCGATTAATATTGGTAAATTGGTGTTTTCTACTTGGAAAGTTGCACATATTTTGTTTTAGTGAAATAAATTTAATAAATATCTAGGTACTTCTTGGATTTGCATAATTGATGCAATTATCCGGTACTTAGACTTAATTGATTAATGGAGATCGTATAAGGTGTAGTTAAATGCCTACAATAATTCATTTAACCTAAAAAATTGATGACCTGCTTGAGTGTTGAACAACGCAAGTTTTGTGCATTGTCTCGAACCGGTATTTGCCTTTGTGTTTGTGAATAATAAAGAGAATATATGCAAACAGATATAATGTCAGACTAACTATTTTTTAAACCAACATATGTTGTTATACTTTATTATGTATGACAAACTAACAGAAAGCTAATTTCAAACTAACACACGACAAACTAATAGCAAACCAATTTCACTATTCCAACAAATGAATAGTAAAACCTTCGAACATTCCAAAACAAATGGCAAACTTATAGTACTTAAGATATTGTAGGCATTTGACTACACCTTATACGATCTCCATTAATCAATTAAGTCTAAGTACCGGATAATTGCATTAATTATGCAAATCCAAGAAGTACCTAGATATTTATTAAATTTATTTCACTAAAACAAAATATGTGCAACTTTCCAAGTAGAAAACACCAATTTACCAATATTAATCGAAGCCTTGCTGCGGAGAAAGCGGATCATCCTCTCAGACTGACTGTTAAATATAATCTTTCACATGAGAGACAAACAACATATTTAGAATTTGTTCTTAATTGAAAGTGCATTTGTGTTCGATCATTTCAAAATTTCGAATTGAAGTGTAATCAATCAACTGATTAATATCAATACAAAACAAACTGATAAAATTATACCTTTTGGAGTCCATGAATGAGATCACCGGAGAGGTGAAGCTTGCTGCCATCAGCCATCGGAGGTTTCGTGAAGAAAAGATCCGAACAGAGAGAGTGGAGATTGATACGAAAGGGGAAACAATTGAAAGATCGCGGCGGAGGAGGAGCTAATATGGAGTGTAGAAGAGAGACGAAAGATAGAAGGGTTGGTATTCGGGTATGGATCATCGTTGACCCGCGAATTTTATAAGTTAAACGGGTCAAAAATGGGTTAAATCGATGAGAGTTCACCGTTTATAAATCAAACAATCTAGTGGCTTGAGAGGGGGCGGGGAGCGATGTGAGGGCGACACCTATGATTTTATGGTAGGCAATTATATAAATATTTAGATGTATTGATGGTGTTCTTCAAAAGTGTTAATATGAAATTTCATATTGCATAGTTTATTGTTAAAGTGGGGAAACTGCCATGTTTAGTATATTCGGTTTATTGTGCATTCTAAGGAAATAATAGATATAATACATGCTAATATGGGTAAATTTATATATTTTTGATGTACTATATGGCTTATTTCTTAGTTACTTGTTGCTTACTGTGCCGTTAAAATGCTACAAAGTTTCCATGTTTAAGCGAACTTGGTTCAATATGCATGCTAAGGATATAATAGCAGAAAGCCTGAAATGTATTGCAATTTGGTTAAAGTGATGTATTCTGATGTGTGTCGATAAACGTGAATCAGTTACTTAACAAGGTCATTCAGTTATTAAGTAACCGACAACGTCAAGAAACTGACACTAAAAGTGCTGAAATAATGAATTATTTCATAAAAAAAATAGTTGTAAGTGTGTATATTATGTGTTACATGATACCATGGTGTCATTTAAAGGTACAAATTAACTTAACCATGGTGTCATTTAAAGGTACAAATTAACTTAAACAATGTTGGAAGTGCCAATTAGTTGTTTAAGTATCACATTTCTAGAAAAGAAACACATTTACAAAATTTTCCAAGCCTCGGATGTACAACTTATTAAGTGTCCTTTCGTATATAGGACATCATCAGAGAAAAACGGTTCATTACATTTCACACTTTTTTTTTTTTTTACTGTTTTAAAAACCATGGGGAAGTATACAAGAAATATTATTTCAAATGCTACATTTTCAAGATGTAACTATTTGAAAAATAGCTGTAATAGGTAACAAAAACGTCGTCTTAGGTCGAATGTAATTGCTTTTGTAAAATAAAGGTTGCAATAAGCCAATTTTTCTATAGTGTGTTAAAAAGTTTCTATTTAATTGTTAAATATTTACTTTTTTGTAAAATAAAGGTTGCAATAAGCCAATTTTTCTGTAGTGTGTTAAAAAGTTTCTATTTAATTGTTAAATATTTACTTTTTTGATTTGCTATGGATTTAATTAAGTTTCTATTTAATTTGGGGATTTGTGTAGATCCATAATGGGTCATAGTTGAAAGAAGTGACATTCATCAAAAGGGATCTTTTGGAAAAAGGTGACAGAAAGTACATACCGTACCTTCCCAAAGTACAGCTAATTTCATTTGAATCGAATCCCTATTCTAATCGAACCATGATATAGTTAAAAATATACATGTTATTATATAAATATTTCCTACTGTTTCAAGTATTTTGAGCTAGTTTTCTATTGAATATATTTTTATTTGGCTAATAATCGGATTTTAAAGATTGAATTTTTAAGCGAGCTAAAGTAAAGTATTTATGCTAAACTTGAGACCACAATGACATTAAAGTAATAATTGGTGGAATAAATGGCCATATATTTTATAAAGTTTCATGTTCACATGCTTAATAAAAGATAAAAATTCCATGTTAACCATGCTCCAATTACTTATGATTTTTATTTTTTTTACAAAGTGCAGGAGAGCTCGTTGAACTATTTTAAATGGACTCCAAGGCTAAGCAAGTAAACAAAAAGAGAAAAAGAATTGGGCCTATGAAATTAAATTTGTCGGTAGAGTTTGGAGTAGGGCTCAAGTTTGAGGGTTATTAAAAAAACCCTACACTATAATATAATATATAGAGAGAGCGGTGGTGGTCACGTGAAACCTTAACAAACAAAAAATTCACCACAAAATTTGTGGTGGGGTTTTGTTGGGTTGGTCAAGAACTCAATAGAGATTTATTGGGAAGTTGTGCGGCTACAGTAGACCAAAAAACAATAATAATATAAATTTGGGTTGTGATGTACGTGGAGAGGAGACAAAAGAAACAAAGCAACCACAAAGCAAAGTAGGTATTGTGCATATTTTGGAGGTTGCATCGAAAAACACAAGAGCACAGATCATCTTTCTTTTGGGTTTGATTTATTAATTTTGTTTTATTTTGAATTATTTTTATGAACACTACTTTATTTTTGTTTCATACTTGATTATGAGTGGCTAAATACTTTTACACTACCTAGGTT
>NW_027501437.1:0-46067 GCF_021521415.1 Bidens hawaiensis | reverse complement strand
CGTATAGGGCTATACCCCGCCCGTATAGGCTCTCGTATAACTATATACGGGACGTATTGAGAGTTTCCCTAGTAGGACCCATTCATTAGTGGGTTAGTACCACACTTCCATGCATTCACAACTTGACTTAGTGTGGTGACGTATTGAGAGTTTCCCTATTATACACCAACCGTTTTAAGTCTAAAGTAATAATACTTTCAGTGAACCAAACCCTTAACTGAAAGCATTCTATCGCAAATGAAATAGTGATTTCTTTTGTCATTGTGTCATTGTCAAATTTATTCTCCTCTCCTTTTCCACCATATCTCTTATTAATTATACAATTTCCATCTCTCTTATTAATTATACAATTTCTTTATTATTTTTTATAATCTTTGTTTACATTCTCTCTCTTCTATTAACGATGATTTTCATAATTCTTTTATAAAACGTTTTACATTTAAAAGAAATTTAGTTTGTTCGTAAGATATATTTATACATTTAATATTTATATTTCATTAAACCTGTGTAATATCAATTATATATCTTTTAAAGTAAAGTGCTATTTTCGTCCTTGTTGTTTGGCAAATAATGCGAATTTAGTCTAAAAAGTTTGTTTTTTGCATATAGACCCTCCACGTTTCTCAATTCTTGCCAATTACATTCAAATCACTAACTCCGTTAAATTGAATCGTTAACTCAGAGGTAGACATGTCTTTTCACTCTTTATTTATTAAATGAGTACAGTGCCAAAATCGTCCCTGAAGTTTGGTCACATTTGCAAATTTCATCCGAAAATAATTTTTTTTTGTAAATAGACCCTTGATGTTTCCCAATTGTTGCCAATTCCGTCCAATTTGTTAACTCGGTCTAAATTTAACATTAACTCAGGGCTGTTACTGTCCTTTTACATATTTGTTTACATTGTTATTATTATTACGCTGAGCTAAACCCCTTATATGACTAAAGATAAAGAAGAATAAACAAACGCATACTATATTACATTGTTATTATTATTACTGTGCTTTTATATGTCATCGAACAAACACATAATAATAATAATAATAATAATAATAATAATAATAATAATAATGTAAACAAACATGTAAAAGCACAGTAACACCCATAAGTTAACGTTAAATTTAGACCGAGTTAATAATTTGGACGAAATTGGCAACGGTTGGGAAAAATCAAGGGTCTACTTGCGAAAAAAAAAATTTGGACGAAATTGCAAATATGACCAAACCTTAGGGACGATTTTAGCACTTTACTCATATAATAAATAAATAGTGAAAAGACATGTCTATCCCTGACTTAACGATTAAATTTAACGAGGTTAGTGATTTGGATGTAATTTACAAGAATTGAGAAACGTGAAGGGTCCATATGCAAATAAATAAATTTTTTAAACTAAATTCGCATTATTTACCAAACCAAAAGAACAAAAATAGCACTTTACTCTATCTTTTATAAGAAACATTTTTATTATCTAACCCATGTAATCACGGTTCTATGACATATTATTAGTTAAACAAAAGAATATATTGACTTATAGTGTCTAACGTGGTTGGTAAAGGTTATGTAGTGAGATTTGGGTCACGACAACAAATGTCATATCGGAGCAATTTCCGGAGCATTTATTTTGGCCAAATGTTAAAAAAATTTGTCACTCGGCTTTTTCCTAAACCAAACAAAATTTACTGACTTTTCAATTTCACTTGTCACGTATTTTCAGTTGTCTTTGTTTTCTTTTTTTTGTTTATTTATTTATTCTTTTGAAAGTCAGAAAGCTTCTATTAACACATTGATATTGCTTGCGAGAAGCTATAGAAGTGAACACCACCAACACTCAACCCCTTACAAGACTGAAAAGTAATAGAAGTGAAATTATGACATCTTCACACTACGATATTACATTTCGTCAATGTCAAAGATGAGCCAGGTAAAGAGACCACTTGTCGTCCTTCTTTGTTCATGATAGCGATGGAAGCTTTAGATGCTATTTGTTTGAAAATGACGTTCGCGGTATTTTAATAGTTTAATCTGTGTAACAACCTTTTATTTCACATATTTTTTACGCAGATGATGTCATCATTCTTGGCGAATAGTCGGAGTGAATGGACTCAACCTCGCTTGTGTTATCAGATGCTTCTATTTGGCATCGATTTAAAAAGAAAAAAAAACAACTTATTTGGGACCAGGGTGAAACAAGAGTTGGTGTCTTTTTTACAAAAGGAAAATATAAAAAAAGGCCTTAATTATATATATATATAAAAGAAACCTTTAAAATCCTACGTGTCGCGACGTGGTCGCTCCCCCTTTCATGGAAACCACCAGATTGCTTGATTTTTAAATGGAGGCTTCTCATACATTTGACCCGAATTCACGGGTATGGGTCTCACCAAACCCAGATGGCTCTTAAAGAGGTTATAACATCTCATTAAATTAAAAATTAATCTTAGCAAATATTTGATGTGAAAATCTATAAAATAGGGATATACTAAAAATTAATATTGGATTTTTTTTAAAAAGTTATTCTTTATAATGAAGAAACAATTTTATAGTAAAAAAAATAAGCGGGCCATGGGTCACCAAATCAAGATAGCTTTTAAACGGGTATAACATATCATTTATTTGTTAAAACCCTTACTCATCAAACCCTAATGAGGTGTTTGTGATTCCTTATTTTTTCCTTCTTGTAACTTATTAACTTTTATAAGTTAAAAATGTGTTGGATAATGTGACTTTTTTAAGTTTTTAAAAAAGAAAAAGGAGGTTTTGATAAGTTTGGAGGGAGAGTAACTTATCGAAAAACATCTTATATAAGTCAAAAGAAGTGCAAATAAGTAAAGCCAAACATGGCCTAAGTATATTATTAACTTTCTTAAAATAAAGAAATTTAAAATCCAAAAAATAAATATTAAAAAACAAAAAATTTAAAACAACCCCGTAAGTATATTATTAACTTTCTTACAATAAAGAAAATTAAAATCTAAAACATAAATATTAAAAAACTAAAAATATAAAACAACCCACATAATACGGGGCGGATCATAGGTCTCACCAAACCTAGATATCTTTTAAGCGGGTTATAAAATCTCATTTATTTGTGAAACTCTTTTTATCATCAAACCATAAGTGTATAATTAACTCTCTTACAATAAATAAAATTAAAAATAAAAATTATATAAATATTAGAAACAAAAAATAAAAACAACCCCCGTAATACGGGGGATAAAATCTAGTATATATATATATATATATATCTTAAATATATATAAACGAAACCTTTAAAAGCTCTCTGGTTGCTCACTAAATTCCCTCAAGCCACCAGATTGCTTTATTTATAAATGGAGGCTTCTCATGCATTTGACCCAAATTCACGGGTATGGGTCTCACCAAACCCAAGTAGCTCTTAAACGGGTTATAACATCTCATTAAATTAAAAATTAATCTTACCAAATATTTTATATAAAAATCCTATAAAATAGGGATATACTAAAATTAATATCCAATTTAAAAAAAATACTATTTATAATTAATAAACAATTTTATAGTAAAAAAATAAGCAGGTCATAGGTCACCAAATCCAGATAACTTTTAAACGTGTTATAACATATCATTTATTTGTAAAACCCTTTCATCATCAAACTCTAAGTATATTATTAATATCTTACATAAAAAAATTAAAATCCAAAAAATAAATATTAAAAAATAAAAAATGTAAAACAACCCCCGTAATACGGCGGATAAAACCTAGTGTGTGTATGTATATAATCTATTTCGTTTAGCTACCATGGTTTAGGCGATATAAATCTTAGGTTTTTTTTTTTTTTGAATGGATACTTATAATATTTCACGCAAAAAAGTATATAGAGGCCCAGTGGACAAAACCCACCGAAATCAAAACCAAGCCCAGTGGACAGAACCCACCGAAATCAAAACCATAAGTACGCCAAATTACATCAAGATCAAAATTCACCATATTGATTTACAATATATTTCATTACATTACTTATTAGATTTATGATCCAACCAGAAAATGGAAACCTCCTTGATCGAATCAAGAATTTTGACTTCAGATAACTTACTTTAATGAACACCCCCGGAAATAACGTGCCCCATGCTGGGAGTCCAACTTGTCCTTGCCTGAGGCCGGCCTTGGTCAGAGTTAAACTGACTCAGGATGAGCATATTAGGTAAGATTTGCTAGATTTGTACAGCTCTAAAGACATGACCGATGATAGAACTTGATAAGAGGCTTAGCATTAAGGTTAACGACTTTTAGGAAGGGGCATAGTTTCGTCTTTTCTTTGTCATAGAAGCCTAGGTGTAGCGATACTTTTTTGGCCATTTCATGTTACCTTTACTTTGTGTCTCTTTATGATGTTTGCTATCAATCCTTTGCACCATTTTCTTTAAGATTACTACTGATGTTGCATTTTTAGATTCCTTTTTGTTCTCTATATTTTAACTTCTTTTAAAAAACTATTTGTTTCTATTATATACTTTTCAAGTTTGGATAGAGTTACGGATTTGTGGTATTCCTGAAAGTAGCATTTCTATCCACTGAGATAGATATACATAGATTGCCTACATCCCATCATCTCCAAATACTGGTGGGATTTTCCTAAATATGACTGTTGTATATTAAAATAATACATTGAGTGACAATTAACCCATGAGAAACAGGTTTAATAAACAAATTGAGTCAAAATATTTGTATAAATTATAGCAAAAAAAACAAATCGGTCAAAATTATTTTTATAAATTGTAGCAAAAAGACAATAACAGATCACTAGTTTCACATCACAAATCCACAGTTGTTTCTAATTCGCCAAATTAAAATAAATGGTTTTTAAAACAAAAAAGGGAATGCAAATATCATAAAACGCACAGGAACTAGCATGTAGCTAGTAATCTAGTATTCTAGTATCCTAAATAATACACCAAATTTTACGTCAATTCGACCATCATTCTAATAATTACTTAATAACACTTACTATTCTAAGCAGTGAAGGTGAAATAAGTATGTGTAATGAAATACTAATGTCTCTAGTTTCATTCCAATTAAAAAAAAGTAACTATTTCAAATCAGAAATCATTAAATTCAAGTCATAAATACATAGTTCCATGGACTCATGCTATTTGTAGGCTCAAGGCCTGCTAGAAAATGAGAGAAGGTTAGATCTCATAAAACAATGGGCTCTTTAAAAAAAATACTAATGGGCTTGAGATAAGTAGGTCTTTTCCTGTTTTCCCTTCTAAAATGAACATAGCAGACACATGCATGCACATCCATATCCAGTCATCCATTATGTAGCTAAATATTATTTAATCCTCTAAAATAAAGAGGAAAAAACTCGATGCGACCCCATTTTTAAGTAATTTGATTGAAATAGTCACCCATAGTTTTTTTTCTAACATAAACTATCCCCAATGAATGAATAGGTACGGGATGTTAGTCGTTCATACTGATTTTGATACTGGGTCTAACTTATTCAGAAACACTATTAAGAAGGAAACTCATCATTATGTGAGAATTCCATTGAGTCATTTTTTGAACTTAAGACCTTGTCTGTTGGTATGGGGATAATTATGTGTTGGAATTTGTGGACCGGTTCGGTTAAGTCAACACGGTCGATCTAGTTATGACCCGTGAGAGTTACACCTAGAGTAACGAGCATAAAGCCGCTTAAACTAGTTAATCAATATTGACATTTATTAACGAGGTTATAATGTTCTTTTATTTGATAAATGAATATGGACTGGGCTAATAGGATGAGATGGGTTTTAATGGACTTGGGGGCCGGCAAAACTAACTAATATATTATTATCTAGTTAGTGAAACCCTAGATGATGATGCGATTAACCCTAGCCACCAAAGTTCTCCCCCTCTTCTCTCCCTCTACCACTGCTGTTGCTGTCGCTGCTCCACGCCGCCGCTGCTGTCCACTGCCACTGTGCACCGCTACCGCCACCAGCGGGTCACGTTCGTATAGTCACCTAGCAAAGCTTGTTATACCTCGGTGTCTCAATCGATTATTCATTAACCGTGGTTTGATTTTTCTTATCGGTAGATAGTATAATAAAATTGTTTATTATATTTACTATGCCCGTAGTGTTCGTAACTGGATCATGTCTGGTTTTGATTTGGTGTTGATTACTGCCTTGCGTTTTATATTGGTTAACTAGATTAATTTACTAATTATTATCGAAATCGATTTTCATAATAAAGTTTGATTGATCACACTGAAGCCCAACAATTGTATCAGAGCCTTGGTTATAACGTACGAGTCGGTACCGGTCTTTTAACCAGAATTATAAAACAAACTTTAACTGGTTTTAAAGTTTATAAGCTAATTGTTTTTTAGGACAACCTTATTTTTTTGTCAAAATTCTATTTGTTTTGTTTGACCAAAAGCTTGCCCGATTTGTTGTGTGATTGTTTTATAATATGTAAATATGGCCCGACCGTGTTTTATGGTTGTTTGTGATGATTTGGTTTTGGTTTTTTGGTTTTGGCCACATTGACAGTTTAGAGTTGCAATAATTATAAATATTGTAATAAACGAATACCCGAAGTCAAAGATCAAGGAAACTAAACATGAATCACGAAGTCAGTGGGAGTTGCTCGAGACAACGATTGGATGCACTCAAGTCCATCCTTGTGGTTGTTTGTGTGTTATGACCTCGTGACCAGTTCGGTTTTGCTAATAGGCTCTAGCACGATCAAACAAATTTTGGTCATATCGATTTACATATTTTTTTTATTGTTTTTGTGGTTGTTTGTATTTTATAAATATTATATCATAATCGACCACACACCAATATATATATGTGTGTGTATATATATATATATATATATATATATATATATATATATTAAAAGGAGTTTTAAAATATTAAAACAATCATTTTAAAACAAGTTCTAAAAGGAGTTTTACAACTTAGCAAATTTCATTTTAAAGAAAATAATAGCCAATTATGTTTTTGCAAATTAAACTAAATTTAATTTTCAAAAACTTATAACTTAATAGACATTCTATTAACTTAAAATTGGTTATATACATTGTGATAAACTTAGTTTTAATAGGTTATTAAAACTAAGTGTTTTGAGAGATGAAAGGCTTCATCATTTTGTCCCGATAGAATAAAGCAAAATTGGATTTTGCTCTATAAGGTAAATATTAAAATTAAATATACCAAATTTTAAATCAATAGTCTATGTCATCCTACTATAAACTACATTTGGGGCATACTAAGAAACTTCAAGTGTTTGGAGCCACAACATGCACTTGATTTTTAGCATATCCCTCCAAGGTGCAAGGGTTTCGTTGGCACATCCTGCTCGTCCACGAGTAGTTGTACTAGGGCGACTATTACTTTACTCTTTTGTTATGTGTCATAGCCGTCTGGAGACCAAGTAGGCATAGATGAGGCTAAACGTATAATTATAAAGTAAAGTTTTACCAAATAACAATTTGATGAAACTGATTAGGATCCAGGATCCTTGTTAACAAAAATACTTTTTCAGGTGAATTGCATTCCAAGCCCTTGGAAGCATGTCACCTTCCATATTCAATAAACGATATGCCCCTTTTCCAGCCTCAGATTCGATTAAGTAGGGACCTTCTCACTTGGGTGCTAACTTTCCATCAGCAAGATTAGTTGTATTTTGGAAAGCCTTTCGTAGAACTAAATCTCCAACTTCAAATCTTCTGATTCTGATATTCTTGTTGTATTCACTAGCTATCCTTTGTTGGTAAGAAGCCATTCTGAACCTTGCTTGATCTCTAAGTTCTTCATCAGTATCTAAGTCTTGAGCAAGATTCTCATTATTCGCCTGAGGATCACGGATGCTTGTTTTGCAAGTTGGATACACCATTTCAGTGGGGATTACCCCTTCAGCTCCAAAGACTAACGAGAATGGTGTTTGTCCTGTGGCGTTCTTTGGAGTTGTTCTATCTGCCCGAAGCACATAGGGTAGTTCCTCAGCCTATTTGCCTTTCTTTGCTCCAAGCTTCTTCTTTAAGTTGTTGATGATGATTTTGTTGCTTGATTTTGTCTGGCCATTCGCTTGTGGATGAACTGGTGTTGAACATCTTAATTCCCCAGCTGTCACAAAAGTTAGTAGTTCTTTTCCCAATAAATTAGGAACCATTATCACAAATAATTTTAGAAGGAATACCAAATCTAGTAATAATATTTCATTTAATAAAGGAACAACTTCCTTCTCCCTGACTTGAGGAAATGCTTCAGCTTCTATCCATTTGGAGAAATAGTCAGTCATTGCTAGCATAAAGACTTTTCCTCCTGGAGCTGTGGTGAGCTTATCTACTATATCCATTTCCCACTTCATGAACGGCCATGCGGAGACAATGGGGTATAAGGGTTCTGCTGGCTAGTGTAGGATATTTCCATGCCTTTGACAAGCATCGCACTTCCTTGAGTATTCCATAGTATCCTTTTTCATGGTAGGCCAGAAATATCCAATCCTTAGGATCCTGGAGAATAGTGTTCTGCCCTCTGTATGGTTGCCACAATCTCGTTCATGGAAATCCTTTAACACTTCCTGGATCTCGGGTACTTCAATGCATCTTAAGTATGGACCTGCAAGGGATTTCTTGTACAACATATTATGTATAATAGTAAATTGAAATGCCTTGGCTTTGAAAGCTTTGGGGTTTTCTTCTTTCGGGATTTATCCTTCTTGTATATACTTCGGTATTGGAAGGATCCAGGATGAATGGTCATGAGAGTGATCCTAAAGATCTGTAAGTAGATTCCCATCTACTTCCATTGCTTTGTATTCCTCAATTGCAGGATATAAGACATGAATGATAGGAATTTTTATATTTTCAGGGAGCTTCAAGGCTGAAGCTAGGTTTGCTAAGGCATCAGCCCCTGCATTTTCTTCTCTAGGTACCTCTGTAATGTTAAAATAATCGAAGGGTCCTACAAGATCCTTTGACTACAAATGAGCCATTAAAGTGATTAGCAATCAATAATGAATCTACAAAGATTTGAAGATACCTGATTCTCATACGTTTGGCTAGCTGTATACTTGCAATGAGTGCTTCATACTCTGCTTCATTGTTAGTGGCCTGGAATTCACAAGCTATCAAGTGGGGTAGTATGTCCCCTTGTGGCGATTTTAGTAGTATTCCCAATCCTGTTCCTTTAACATTTGAGGCTCCATTAGTGAAGAGTATCCAAGGATTCTTGGTTTATTCAAGCTATTGAACTTCAAGATTGGCTTGTTCCTCTATGTCACTATTGAAATCAGCCACAAAGTCTGCTAGGGCCGGTGACTTGATTGCGTTTCTTGGCTTATATTGAATATCATAAGCACATAGTTTTACAGCCAACTTAGCCATTCTACCTGACATTTCTTGTTTTCTAAGGACATTCTTTATTGGATAATTAGTTTTTACAATAATAGTATGAGTTTCAAAATAATGTCTTAACTTAGTGGAAGCCATAATTAAAGCAAGAATAAGTTTTTCTAGGTGAGAATACCTGGATTCTGCATCAAGGAGACTTTTACTTACATAGTAAATTAGGTGTTTGTTACCTTCATGATCCTTTACTAAGACTACACTTAAAGTAGTGACAGAAACAACCATATAAAGGATCAATGGTTCTCCATCTACTGGTTTCATCAGAGCGGGGGCCGAGGATAAGTAGTTCTTCAGAGCGGTGAGGGCAGCTTCATGTTTCTCCGTCCACTCAATTTTTTTGTTTTTCCTCAGAATGTCATAGAAATCTTTGCATTTCTCTGACGACCTCTAGATGAACCTGTTTAAAGCTGCTACCCTTCCTGTTAATCTTTGAACCTCTTTGACGTTCGTTGGGGACTTGAAGTTTATGATAGCTTAGATTTGTTCCGGACTCGCTTCTATTCCCCTTTTGGTCACCAAGTATCTAAGGAATTTTCCGGCCTTGACGCCAAATATACATTTAGACGGATTCAGCTTCATGTTGTATTTGTCAAGTATATCAAATCCTGCTTCTAAATCCTTGAGGTGGTCTTCGGCCTTCTTCGATTTAACTACCATGTCATCAATATAGACTTCCATGGTATCACCTAACTGATCCTTGAACATCATATTGACCAGTCTTTGATACGTGGCACCTGCATTTCTAAAACCAAACGGCATATCAATATAACAATATATGCCCGTAGGGGTTATAAATGTTGTGTCTTCTTGATCAGATGGTTCCATCTAGATTTGTTGAAATCCCGATGAAGCATCCATAAAAGTCAGCATTTCATGCCCTGCGGTAGCATCCATCATAGAGTCAATGTGGGGGAGAAGGAAAGGATCCTTGGGACATGCCTTATTCAAATCAGAAAAGTCGACACACACCCTCCACTTTTCGTTTTTCTTTTGAACAACAACCACATTGGCCAACCATTTTGGATACTTTACCTCTCTAATCATACTTGCCTACAACAGTTTTTGTACCTCTTCTTGGATGATTTCATTTCTTTCCGGGGAAAACTTTCTTCTTTTTTGATGAAGAGGTCTGAAAGAAGGATCAATTCCAAGTTTATGAGTTATAATGTTCTTAGAAATACCTATCATATCCTCGTGTTTCCATGCAAATTTCTTCGTTGTAAGAAGGATATCAGATCCTTTTTGATGGATCCATGAATATCCACTCCAATTAGGACTTTATCATCAGGATCCTTTGGGTCAAATACTACTTCCTTAGAATCTTGTTCCCTAGTCTCCATGATGTTCCTCCTTGCTTTTTGTAATTGCTATACTTCCCTTAGCTTCTTTGTAGGCTTCATTGAAGAAATATAGCAATCCTTAGCGTCTTGTTGGTCACTCTGAATCTTTGCTATCCCCCATGGGATAGGCAACTTTAGACATTGATCGTAGGTAGGGGAACTGATGTGCTAAAAGTAGTTATTAATTTATTGACTAAATAAAGGCTAATCTAGACACTAAGTAATAATTCTAGACTCTTAACTAAAACTACTAACTGGCAAGTGAACCGATCGACTCTAGTACAACTAAGTAAGTCCGGATATCGAGCCCACAGGACGCTTTAAATTACGTTAACTAGCTAAATTTAGACTTAACTACAGACACGACTATTTATTTATTATTATTGGGGGGGGTGTTTACTAAAAACTAATATTAAATTAGTCACTAAGACTTAAAGATGACTTAAACCTAGACTTAATTCAAATGATGACGAACAACTACCTAGGCTAGAATCCCTAATGTATCAATGATCAAATAGTTGGGAAATGCTAAGTAATGGAACCGGTATCATAAAATAGTCACTTAAAGAAAACCCGAGCAAGACCCTTGACCCTTTTCAAGAAGACACCTATGGATCTCTATTAAGTTCTTGAAAACACCAGTCAAATTAGACTCGCTTACGGTCGCTAATTATTTTATGACAAGTACCTCTATAAGAAATCCTACCTTACAGCGCGGAAATCAAAGGTAGTTTAAAGAATTCACTCGATTAGATAAGCAAGGCTGAAAAATCAAACCTAGATAAACTCCTTACGAAGAACTAAATCTAGCAATCTTAAACAACCAAGACTTATCATATAATCTATCACCTTACAGCTATTTATATTAGCAGCACACTTAGGTTTACTTGATTTATTAATATTGTTCCTATGGTTTTATTGCAAATCAACCATAATGTAACATTTCGGGTTTTACCGTTTTTGTATTGGTTCCATTTTATCAATTTACGAACTTTCTTTGGATCCTAAACCTTAATGATAATTTGTATTTAAGAATGATCAAGTTTCCTAATGCTCATTACAAGCCCTTCATGTTTACTTATTGTTTATTCTTTAGTTATGACATCAAAATGTATTAAATGATCAAAACACCAAACATCAAGGACCAATATTGCCATTTGTGAAATCTGCCCACCACACACCACCGGAGCGCCGCGCGTGGGGCAGCCCTAAGCTGGCCGCGCAGCACAGTGGCTCACCTGCACTAGTATGCTGTTCGTTTTCGTTCGTTAACTCGTTTAAGGCATAAAATCGTTTATTTTAAGCATGTTTGAGTAAATTAAGGACCAAGTAAACATTATATAACTAAAATATAAATTCCAATTCGTTATTTACTGCTCAAGATCAGATCTTTGTAAATAAATCATTGATTCTTTCCTTAAATCGTATATTCTTACCTAAACGGGCCAAAAGCCCATAATTAGTTCGTTTTATGTTTTTCTATATAAACAAGTCATAAACTTCTGCTGTAAACTTTAATCTAACCATAAATAACATCCTCCATCCGTCCCTTACCTCTGTTCATCCTCCAACCCTTTGGTTTTTGCCTATTCGTTAAAGATTCAAGACTTGTTCGTTGACTTTGCAAACTCATGGACCTTTGACTTCCGTTTCTCATCATTCCTTTCACTTTTCGGGTAAGTTGTAAACTGTAAAATCGTTCATACATATTCCCTAGTCAATAACCTTCAATCAATTTCGGTGATTGAAGGGTGTTGACTAGTCAATTCGCTTAAAACCCGCTAAAGGGCAAAACGGTCAACAAGTTTGACTTTACTTTTTCTCATGCTTCTGGTCGGATTCAACGTTCGGTCCAGAAGACTTTTATTCTCGTAACGAAATTATAAGGCTACTGCTCAAAAGCTGATTTCTGACTTGCTGTTCGGATTCTAGTCAGTACCAGCTCGCTTAAACATTTAATTCAACATAAATAGAGTTCTACTCATCCGTTTGGATTGATTCCAGCGACATTAAGTTCGTTTTTATTTATAGTTTCATATCACAAAGTTTTAGATTCTGATCAGTTATCTCGTTTGACGCGTATTGGACGACTCACTTATCCGTTGACTCGTTTATTCTTGATTATACTCACTTGTCTTTAATCTAAGGTGAGTTTTATCATTCCCCTATTTTACTCAATTTTCACAAACGTTTTGGGGACATATGCGTATATCATACTATACATACATATCTATATATACATACATATTACAAATAGCAAACGTGTAATTGTGTGTGATTAATCAAATCTACTTGTTATGTGCTTACTTGTTTATGTGCGCATTCGTGCTCGGAGAGGTCCCGCATATCCCCATGTATTGGGTTCTCATACTATTGACCACCGCCCGATTCGCTTGGCAATGGTTTAATCGATAACTTATTTGCTTATGGTTTGGTTTCATTGCCGCATTTATTACGTTCTGCTTATTTATCATATTAACAATATTTTGGTGTCAAAACTTGGTGATAAACTCACTCAACATGTTTGTTGACAAAACTTCATTTTCTACGCATATGCAGGTTGCCTAAGTTAAAGAATGGACACTTAGAAAGACCTTAGGATTATAATGAAGACATACATGGATTTAGACTTTTTGTATTTACTTATTTGAATCGTTTGGTTGTATTTGATTATTGTGTGTATTATTTGAACAAAATAATTAATTAGAAATTGTCATTTATATTTGTGATAGTATTTTCGAGCTATGAGCAATCGGATCATGCCCTGACATTTCCGCCTTAGGTTGGGGTGCGATAGATTGGTATCAGAGCCGAAGGTTATAAGATAGGTCGTTAGAAATGGTCCTAGACATATGTTAGGAACCCTATACGTGCTTATCTAAACTGCCTTATGTGTTATTTAATCAATTGTTTACAGCTTGCTTAAATTAATTATTTAAATTGTACTTATCCTGTTTATTTGTTGCACACACACACAAATTCCGAGGTTACACCTCACTTTCAAAATATTTTTAAATCCTCTTAATTTTTGTTAGATTATATTTTATTATGGGAAATTCCTTAAGAATTCCCGTGTTTTGCTCTTTCACCTTGAAGAATGGGAGTATGACAAATCTCGTACAACCATAACTTCAAGTGGTACCCGTAATCGGCTAAACGGTTACGTGGTAAACATAACCAGCTAAACGGTTATACTTCCAAATTGTGTTTTCAAATTATTTTAAATGCTTAGTTGGGTGAACTGGGACTGGGTCCTGTAACAAATGAAGAAGATGAAACAGTTGAGGTTTCAGCATTTACAATGGTCAAACTGGTGATAATGAAAGATATAACGCTCATACTGAACAACCTAGAAAAACATCACCCAGACATTGTAAAGGCAGCAAAGAAAGCACAAGAGGATTACATCAATATGGGCAGAGAAAGGGAACAGAAAATGAAAGAACAAAATGACTTAAATGAGCCCATTATTGAAGAAGTTACTGAAAATCCTGCTGACACACACACCGTTGAAACTGAAAATGACGAATCTGAGTCTGTTAATGAAGAAATAATCCTAGAAGAACCAGAAGAAATACAACTCAAAAGAAAACCTTCATCTGAAATTGAGACACCAGAGTCCAAGAAAAAAAAATCAGTAAAGAAGATGGTATACAGGTTGAGGAGAGACAAGCTAGAAGAAAGAAGAAGAGCTCAATCCAAACAAAATGATGAACCAATGATTGAGGCTCTTCATAATCTTGAACAAGTGGTGGACTTGGATGGTGAAAGTGAAGATGAATAAGAACTAAAGGAAGCTGAAAAGACAAATGAAGATGTTGAATATTTGAGAGTTTGGGTTATGATCCTCTGTATGTTCAAAGACTATCAAAAGAGGATGTGGCAAAAGAAGGTGATGGTTGGAGAGTTAGGAAAGGTAAAAGGGAAGTTTTGATAAAAGCTAGTCACAAGCCTGCTTTCCTGAACTTACAACCATTTGACAAGATTGATAGTTTGTACAAAAGGGCTCTCATGAAGAATCTATCTGACTATGTGAGAAAGGTGTCTGAAAGGAAGAAAGAGAAAGAAAAAGTATTCAAAGAATCAGAAAGTAGCAGGAAAAGGACTGAAAGGAAACAAAAAGATGAAGAAGAATATGAGTCCTTAAAGTCAAAACACAAAGATATCAAATTCCTTCAGCTGTATGGCTACAGCTACAACTTCTTGATAAATCTCTCTCCTGAATAACTGAAAAGAAGAATTCAACAAATTAAAGACTCTCACAAAGATCAAGAAAGTCGAGAAAAGTTTGAAAGAGAGAAGGAATTAAAAATGAGATTACAGAAGGAAAGGGAGGAAAAAGAAAAGAAAGATCAAGAAGCAAAGAGGTGGTTTGAGGACCCTCAAAGGATGGAAATGTTAAAGAAAATTGTGATGGAGAAAGGGATATCAGAAGAACAGTTTCAGAACATGCCTCTTGCTGAGCTAATGGAAATATACCACAGAGAGCAGAGGATGTATCTTGAAACACAGAGGAAACTGCAGGAAGACAGAAGGAGGGCAGAATAAGAAGTTCATGCAGAAATGATGAATGCCCTCCACAAAAAGGGAGTAAAAATGTCAAGATTGTTAATGCAAACAGAAGATACAATAAAGAGATGGTATGTTGAAGAGGGTCTTGATAAGATTAAGAAAGTTGAAATGGGGAGCTCAAGCAGAACCCAGAGGTCAGAGAGTGTGAGGCCTGTGCAGCCAAGAAACTTGAATTTGCCCACACATCTCTATTTTGACAGAAGATCGAAGACCTTAAGGGTTGTGACTGAAGATGAAGCAGAACATCTCATCATCTTCATAGATGATTTGAGAAACTTTAAAATAGAACAACTGACCAAGATGGCTGAGCTGACTTTATATGACAATCAAGTAAGGAGTCAACCATCTGGTCAACTGAGGAATGATCTCTCAAAGTTTTTGAAGGAACAAGCAGAAAAGGGATTCCCATTTCTACAGCAGAAGAAAAGAGAGATCAGGAGCCAAGTAGAAAAGGAGAAGAGGAGGAAGAGAATCAGTGAAGTTCACATATCTAAGCTTTCCCTCTCTGAATCAAAGAAACAAAGAACTCTAGCAAACAGCTCTCATCAGAAAAGGAAAACCTTAAAAGAGTGCTTGGCTACGAGAGAAGTGATGAAGGAACCCAACTCAAGAGTGCAACAATTTGGAAGAATCACATACATAACGTACAATCAAAATGATGATTCGACCACTTTGAGAAATGAGTCAGGGATACCAATTGCAGTCATAAGGGAGGATGGAGATCTGCATTATATGCATCCACAAGACTTACAAGATTTAATTAGTGCAAAATTTCCAAGTGATGCCTCTGACTCCTCAGAACTTGACATGCTGAAGCAAAGAGCTGCATATGTGAAGAAACTAAAAGAAAGAGCTGAAGCCAAGAACAGAGGAAGAAGATAACAGAATGGAGCTAATGAATGATTGATTCTTATTTCTGTTTATCTTTATATTTTATTTGATTTAAAAATTTAGTTTGTAATGCCCATGTGGCAGAATTCCAATTATGTAATGAAATGACATGTTCTTAAATGATTTATCTACAAATCTGATACATTTGTAACTCTATGCAGGTATGTTTTGGTGCATCTGAGCTTGTTCCAATCTAGGGGGAGATTGTTGGGTCGGATTTCTTAATAAGGAAGATTGGAATCTTCTCAACCTCCTCAGCAACGGCTAAGTATGGAATACGAGCAAGCCCAGACGATCGAACATGGTTTTTACTACTTCGAGCAAGGTTCTGAATCTCATATGGTTGATTCTTCTAAGTGTTGAAGACTTAGAGCAAGCTACACTTCAACGAGCAAGGGTATTCTTCTATCGAGCATGGATTGCCAATCGAGCAAACAGCTTGATCATACAAGTTCCAGCCAAGTGTTACGACCACAGGATGATCGAGCACATGGGGACGGACATGGATGCAATAAGAGGATGTCACGTGAATCAAAGCAAAGACTTCGAGCACAGTTCAGTTACCGAGCAAGATTTACATCCGAGCATGATAAAGATTGCTGAATAAGAAAAGCTGAAGACATCAAGAAGAATGAGCTTGCTCGATGGACTTATTCGAGCAAAGTTGGAACAAGTCAAGAGGAATGAAGCTTACTCGAAGAGAATATGTATTCTCCGAAAGAGAATATATTCTAAGTAAAGTATGCTCGAGGACACTCTCCGAGCACACCTTGTATAGGAAGCTTGCTCGAGCAAGGTATATACCTTGCTCGAGGTCTGAAACACTTGTATTAGATTTATCTTTCATTATGTAATGTCTAGGACGTATACATGGAATGTTAGGGTCTATATATAGACATCCTAGGGTACGACTAGGGGACGGTTTTTTGGCACGCATACTGACAATCTTAGCAGACGAATATCAAAAGCCGCCGTCACACAAAACCCTAGACATTCTATTCACTGTATCATTGACGTATCATTTAATATAGTGAATCTTTGTCGTTGAAATAGTCTTTACCGATTATCATTTATTGTTTTGTGTTTGATAATTCTCCACAAGCTTTCATTCTCAATCATTGAATATCCTGATTCCGCCGGGATACTCAATCGGTCTTTGAGTAATTAAGTCGGTGTGTTCTTGTCAAACCTTTTCTAAGGTTGCACCCGATAGACGGTCCTGACAAGTGGTATCAGAGCTTGAGTAAGCTCACTGAAGATCACGGGACTGAAGGTTTGTGAGGAAAAGTGAAGATTAACTGTGCATTGCTATTGATAACATCAGATCTGATAAAATGGAAGATCAAGAAGT
Source organism: Bidens hawaiensis (assembly GCF_021521415.1). Classification (NCBI taxonomy): domain Eukaryota; kingdom Viridiplantae; phylum Streptophyta; class Magnoliopsida; order Asterales; family Asteraceae; genus Bidens; species Bidens hawaiensis. The sequence goes on along the minus strand of NW_027501437.1, from coordinate 28,530 downwards.
TTCAACCAACAAGATTCCAAGATTACTTGGACAAGAGAACTTCATAAAGTGGAAGGTGTTTTTTGAGGCTGCTGTGAACTACAACGATCCAGAACTTTGGATGGCTATTACTGAAGGGAACTACACTCCTTCAGCCGCTCCAAATAACAGTGCTGCGGTAGATCTAAGAATGAAAAAAAGGGATGACAAAGCACTGTCCATGCTGAAGTTGGGACTTTCATGGGAGATTCTAACCACTGTAAATCATCATAAGAATGCTAAGGATATGTATGTTGCAGTGATTGAAATGTTTGAAGGTAATACTGAGTTAAGAGACATAAAGAAAGATCGACTAAAGCAGCAGTTGGACAGGTTCAAGTTTAAGGAAGGAGAAAGTCTAAAGTCAGTGTTACAAAGGTTCATGACCATTGTAAATGAAATAAGGACCACTGATTTGCAGATTTCCGACTTTGAGCTTAACAAGAAGCTTTTATCATCTCTATCTGGGGAATGGTATACTGCAAGCAAGTTCATAAAGGAAAAGGCAAGTTTTCCTACCTTCAAACTAGATGATGTGATTGCCTTCCTCAAGGCTGCTGAACATGAAATGTTAGAGAATCACATGATTCGAGAGGACAAACCAAGCTTCCAAATGAACAATGCACTTGTGGCACCCATGGGCAACCTCTCTGTTAAGAATCAACAGCCTATTGTTGAGGAACCATCAGATGCACACTCCTCATGTAACAATCAGTCAAGATTCAATGTGCAACTGATTGAAGATGACCATCCATCTACTGGAAATGGGCAATCAAATTTTGCATATCACAACCAGACTCAAGGAACAGACTATCAGGCCTTGTTCTCAATGTTCACTGAGTCTTATCATGCCTTTGTGGCCAAGAATCTGATAAACACAAGCATCGTGCAAGAATACTTAGAACAAATTGATGTTGATGATTTAGAAGATATGGACATCAAATGGCAAGCGGCCATGTTGGCAGTAAGAAGTAAAAGGTTGTATAACAGAACTGGCAGAAGTAGTTTCAATGGACCAAATGAAAGAATTGGATTTGACAAATCCAAGGCCATCTGTTATAACTGTCAACAACCTGGACACTTTGCAAGAGAGTGCAACATGCCAAGACAGTTTGGAAATCAACTCAATCAAAGTCAGTTCTATCAGAATCAGAATCAGAATCAGAACATTCAGCAGCAAAGGACTCAAATGCCCAATCAAAATCCCTATCAAAATCAGAATAGAACCCAGCAACAAACATTTCAACCTCAGAGAACTAATCAAATGCAGGTTCATACAAATCAAAGCAGACCATCTCAAAATGGTATGAACCAGCAAAGAGATCAAGGGAATGTGGCCGTTGCAAGTGTGGCTCAGGATGGAGAGTTTGACTGGAGTAATCATGCTGCTGAGATGGAAAGAGCAAATGTTGCATTCATGGCCAAAATTAATGAGAAGGCTGAATCTTCAAACACTCAGGTACATTCTGATACTTCTATTTCTGATCTTCTTGCTAAAATTTAAGAATTAAATCAGGAGGTTGGAAAATGGAAAACTGAATGTGGTAGGAAGGATGTCTTTCTAAACGTGTATGCTGAAAGTGAGGCTACATATGAAAGTTAAATCAAAGGTTTGGAGGATGATTTCATGGTAGCATATCAAGCTCAATCCAGAATGAGAATTGAGATAGAAGGACTGAAGAAAATGTTTGCTGAAGAGAAACTCAAGAATGCTGATTTGTTGATTGAAATTGAGTTTTTAAAAAACCTAGTCTCTAATGGAAACACTGTTGGGCATGTTGAAAAGATGACTGAAGAAGAGAAGTACAAGAAGGTGCCACCCCCGTTTTGTGATAGTTACCCATTGAAAGTTGATAAAGAGAGCAGAAATGAGTATCTCAAACAGTTCAAAAATGTGTTTGATGATAAGCCAGAATTTATCAAGCAATATGATGATGTGATGGTAGATCAGAATGGAGAATTTGTAATGAAAAAGGCTGACAAGCAAGAAACTGTGGTGGATGAACAGCTTCAAGGAGAGAAAAAGAAGTGGAGTGAATACTCCAGTGAAGAAAGCAATTGTAGCTATGGAAGCTCTCAGTCATCAAAGAAGAAGAAGAAGAAAGGAGCAAAGAAGAAGAAAGGTGACAAAATTCCTCTTCTGTCACCTATGACATCAAAGGTGAGAGAGCATCATGAGAAAATGAGAAGAGAGCATGTTCCATTTGATATATGTGCTAGATCACCACCAGCCATCAAGAAGAGAACAGAAACACAAAGCAAATTCTCTTATGATCAAAGTCGTCCACCTATCTACCCAGTTTTCTTTAATCATGAATTATTTGATGTGGGTGATATGGACTATGCTCCAAGAAGAAGATGTTCAAAAGAACAAGAGGAAAGTTCTTCACAATTTCCATCTAAGCTGAAGAAGATTGTTTTTGTTAAAGAAAAATGTTCCCAACCAATTGATCTTAGCAAGCCAATCAAGATGGACTTTTCCAACACTTTGTACTTAAAAACATCTTTAGGGTTTGATTTCCCTAAACCAAGTGACAAGATCAAGGACAAGAAACTTCTTGAGGATTTGGGAAACTTTGCTAAAGTGTTCTGCACAAAATGTGATGCATATGGGCATCACACTGACTCTTGCTGGATTCTTGAGGATAGTTTTGAAATTCCAGATGTGGTTAGTGGCTATGATATGAAAAGCTACAAAGAAATGTATGAGAGATACTTGAAGGGAATAAAAAATCCATTTGAAGAGAAGAACTATCAGTCTGTGTTGGACCAAAGACTCAAAGAAAATTTGAAGCTTAAAGAAGATGATAGAATCCTGAAAACAACAGACAAGAACAGAAGATCTCTAAATGAAGAAGCTTTACAGTGTCTGCAGTGCACATTGGATCAAAATTAGACATTGATGATGAGTGTGAAGTTGTGTATGAAGATCCACCACCAGTTCTAATTCCAACTTCTGATACATCCTCCAATTTCTCTGAATTACAAACTGATGGAGTTTGTAACTCATAATCAAACTGATTTCTTCTGTGTGTGTGCAGGATCAGTCCATGAGCAAAAATGATTTATGGTATATGGACAGTGGATGTTCAAGGCACATGACATGTGACAAGTCTGCATTAATAGATTATGTGAAGAAGTATTAGGGACCAGTTGCATTTGGGAATGATGAAAATGGAGAAAAAATTGTTGGCAAGGGAACACCCACGAATGGCAAAGTATCCTTTGAGAATGTTCTACATGTTGAAGGACTACAGTACAATCTGCTGAGCATTTCTCAAGTTTGTGACAAAGGATATAAGGTTGCCTTTAATGATGAACATTGCCTGATTTTGAAGCCAGAGTTTGTGATACCAACAGAAATGATTATGATGATGGCTCCAAGAAATGGAAATCTCTATGAACTGAGAATGAATACTGCAACTTCAATAGGTGGTTCATGCTTTGTATTAAAGGCAATTGAGAATGAATCTGTTTTATGGCATAGGAAGATGTGTCATGTAAATTTGAAGAACATGAACAAGCTAGTGAAAGGTGAACATGTTGTTGGTCTTCCCACAAGAGAGTTCAAGCTGGAAGACAAATGCACATCTTGCCTTAAAGAAAACAACACAAATCCTCACACAAGAGCAAACTGCTGAACACAATTGATGAGGTTTTGGAACTACTTCACATGGACTTGTTTGGTCCAGTGAGTGTTCCAAGTGTTGGAAAGAAGAGATACTGCCTAGTAATAACTGATGATTTTTCAAGGTTTACATGGGTCTTTTTCATGGGAAGCAAGGATGAGACTCTAGAGTTACTCAAGGCTTATGTTTTGAAGATGGAAAATCAACTTGAGAAGAGAGTGAAAGTGATTAGAAGTGATAATGGGTTAGAATTCAAGAATGAGACTATGAGTGAATTCTGCACTTCTAAGGGTATTTTCCAGTAGTATAGTGCTCCTAGAACCCCTGAACAAAATGTTGCAGAAAGGAGAAATAGAACTTTAATTGAAGCTGCAAGGACCATGATTGCTGATGCCAACCTGCCTGTTACTTTTTGGGCAGAAGCAATAAACACTGCATGTTATGTGCAGAACAGGGTTCTACTCAACAAGGCTCAAAACAAGACACCATATGAAATTCTCTACAAGAGAAAACCTTATGTGAAGTTCTTGAAGCCTTTTGGATGCAAATGCTCACTCTTGAACACAAAGGATTACTTGAATAAATTCCAGTCCAAATCACTGGAATGTTTCTTTGTGGGCTACTCATCTCACTCAAAAGCTTATAGAGTCTATGTGAAAGAGCACATGGTGGTGATTGAATCGTCTGACATTATCTTCAATGAAAACCAGTTCAACAATATTGATGGTCCTAAATGGTTATTTGATCTTAAGAAAATGATCAAATCATTTAAAATCTACAGTGAAGACATGGATGATAGTATGTACAGACCCAGCTTTGAAGAAAAAGGAAACGCAAAGCAAGTTGATCTGGATAAACTATGGACCTCAGTTGCGTCTCAAGCAAATGGATTTACCTTTGGAGGTACTATCCAAGGAGAAGATGATCTAGAGAAATTTGGACAAGAGGCTGAAGTTGAAATCTCAAATGAAGGTCCAAGTGTTATTGAAAGTGAACCCATCCAAAGTCAACAACCTTCTCAAACTGAAGAAATGTGTCAGTTACAATCCCTGTTTGACTCATTGCAGCTAGGAGGAAATGAGGCATCTACATCAGAACTCAATCTTGTTCAAACTTCTACTGAGACTCAAGTCACATCTGAAGATGAATCTGTTGAGTTAAATTTGTCAAATCTAGAAGCAGAAGTGTGTGTACCTCCAGTTGTACAAAGTACCTCAAATGAAAGAAATCATCCTACAGAGAACATTATTGGAGATCTACATGAAAGAGTTACCAGAAGTGCATCTGAAAAAGCAAATATCTGCCTGTATGTCTGTTTCCTATCCCAAGTTGAACCAAAGAACATTAATCAAGATTTGAAGGACAATAGCTGGGTGGAAGCTATGCAGGAGGAATTAGCTCAGTTCAGAGACTTACATGTGTGGGACTTGGTGGACATGCCCAGAGGAAGGTATGCAATTGGTACAAAATGGGTCTTCAGAAACAAGAAGGATGAAAGGGGGATAGCGATAAAGAAAAAAGCTAGATTGGTAGCTCTAGGATGTTTACAAGAAGAAGGAGTAGATTTTGAAGAGGTATTTGCTCCTGTTGCAAGACTAGAGGCTATTAGGATTTTTCTGGCATATGCAGCATCAATGAACATTAAAGTCTATCAGCTTGATGTAAAATCTGCATTTCTGAATGGAAAGATAGATGAAGAAGTGTATGTCACTCAACCTCTTGGATTTGAAGATCCAATTCATCCAAACAAAGTCTACAAGCTCAGCAAGGCATTGTATGGATTACATCAGGCACCAAGAGCCTGGTATGATGAGCTGTCTAACCATCTGTTAGAACATGGTTTCTGTAGAGGAGCCATAGACAAGACTTTGTTTTACAAAAGGAGAGGAAAGGATCTGCTGCTGCTGCAAGTATATGTGGATGATATCATTTTTGGGTCAACAAATGAATAAATGTGCAAAGAATTTGAGCAAGTGATGAAGTCCAAATACCAAATGAGTTCAATGGGAGAAATGAATTTCTTCCTTGGATTGCAAGTGCAACAGAAGCCAGATAGAATTTTCATTAATCAATCAAAATATGTTCAAGAGATTCTCACCAAGTTCAAGTGTCAAGACTTCAAGACAGTTTCAACACCAATGGACACACATGAGAAAATGGTACCTAATGAAAAGGGGGAGCCAGTTGATCAGCATGAATATAGGGCCAAGATAGGATCATTGATGTATCTTACAACATCTAGGCCAGATATTATGTTTGCTGTGTGTGTTTGTGCAAGGTTTCAAGCTAATCCAAAGGTGTCACATATGCTAGCAGTGAAGAGAATATTCAGATACTTGAGAGGAAAACCAGACCTGGGAATTTGGTATCCAAAGAACTCTTCCTTTGATTTGATGGCTTACACTGACAGTGATTATGATGGATGCAACATGAGTCGAAAATCAACCTCAGGAGGATGTCAGTTTCTTGGAAACAGATTGGTGTCATGGCAATGCAAGAAGCAAACCACAGTGTCAATCTCTACTGCTGAAGCGGAGTACATTTCTGCATCTGCCTGCCGTGCACAGGTTCTGTGGATTCAAAATCAACTGCTGGATTATGGTCTGAATTTCTTACTCACACCTATTTTAATTGATAATACGGCTGCTATGTTCATTGTTAAGAATCCAGTTCAACAATCTAAAACAAGCACATTGAAATTAGACATCATTTCATAGGGATTGTCAGGAAAAAGGGCTTATAGAAATGAAGAGGGTAGATACATCTGATAATTTGGCTGATTTGTTCACCAAACCTTTAGATAAGACCAGATTTCATTTTCTGTTAAAATGTCTAGGAATGATTAATGCTCATGAAGTATGATTTAGGATGTGTGCTTAAGTGAGGTGCTTACTGATGATCCATGTTTCTCACTGTGAATGTTTGCATGATTGATAGTTGTGCTAATCTGAATTTCCTATTTGCCTTCATCATGTGTGTGACTGTTCTGGGTGTCATAATCATGTTTGTGAATGTGTGTATGTCGAATTTCTGTTAAATCTGATATTTACAGCTGTTAGTACTTTGATATGTGCTTTCATGATAAATTTTTATGATTCTAAGTACTTCGAGCATGAATCTGTGCTCGATGTTGTGCTTATTGCTCTTCGAGCACAAGCATAGGCTTCTCAAAGACAATTCTAACTCATTCGAGCACAGATGTCAGTTGCTCAGTTGCTCGAGCACAGACTTGCTTTGGAAAACTTTTCTAAGTATTCCGAGCATGGTTCTGTACTTATGGTGTGTCTGTTGTTCTTCGAGCACAAACAAACCATATTTCGAGCACAAATGATATGTTTTGATGTTCGAGCATGGACATGTACTATGGAAAATTTTCTAAGTATTTCTAGCACAAGTTTCTTGCTCGAGCACAATGTACAACTCTGTCGAGCACAAACTCTGTAATGATACATCTTAAGGTTGCTACAGACTTCCGAGTATGCTCGATGGATTTCATTCTCCACTGTATTGCGTGCTTTGCTGATTGAAATGTGAGATGTGAGTATTATGTGTGTGACACTTGTGAAGTGTCTGCTTGTCTAATGTGACTACAAGACTACACTTTTCAGAATCTAACCTTAAAAATGACCTATCAAATAAATGATTTTGAAAATGTAACATGTTTTATGATAAGCAACACTGTTTTGGTGATCGAATAGGAGAGATGATAATATTATCCTAGTTCATATTTAGAAATGAATATTGTTATTCAGATGGAGATTGAATCCAACTAATTTGGGAAATGATAGCATATTGTCTGATCACCTAACTCATGGATTATAGGTTTAAAAGATTTCAGTTCGGTAAACTGACAATTTGTGTAGCTTTTTCCCGTGAGTGCAGTGATTTATGTGATACAAATACGATAATCATGCTAAGTTTGATGTGGTGATTCATTTGACAACTAAGGTATGTTTTCTTACACATCTCTCCGAATGATAGGCAGAAAGGCAATTATCCAATCATACACGAGCCTGTTGATGCTTTGGTCTACCAAAAACAGTTTATTAAATTATGAGCAGCAACTAAATATCTATAAATAAATATTAAAAGGAAATGAAGCAAATAAAAAAAATCATGAAAATCAAAATGAAATATGCTTCAAACTAATTTATGTTAAACAAATATATCATGACCTTAAGGGGCACTAAACGAACTACAAGAGTGGGGCATCCAAATAAGTCCTAAACACTCTGAATGAAAGGCATGTAAGTCCGGATGGCTTGTAAGTCCAACATTCAACCTTATGGTCTGATAACTAAGTATCTTATTATTCAATAAACTACTCAAAAAATTAAAATTTTTGACCAACACATCAGGGGGTCGAAGTCAATTCGGGGTGATTAGGAGAAAGCTAAATAAGCTTTGAGAAGAGATAAGGAGCAACTAAAGTCTAAAATGTGACCATTCTAACTCAAGCAACTAATTGAACCTTAAATATATCACAAACGTCATGAGAATCAGGCTAAGAATTTACACATACTGTCAGCCTGACTTAAATCATAATAAGGCTGAAAATGAAGTGGTGTAACAGTTATTGGACAATCTGATCCCATGTTGAGATCTTTCCAATGAAACGACATAAACTTTTAAACTGGATTTTGATCTCTTGTTCACCTCAAATCCAAGATTGAGCAAAATGAATGATTTCATTAACTTGTAATCTTAATTATTGCAATGTTTGAGTGTGATTTTTATCTTAACTTCTAGGCAAATGATTTTGACTTCACCATTGTTATCTGTGTTTGTTCTCAGTATTTTCGAGTATGATCTAGGAATTAGACTGTACTTCGTGTTTACTTTTGATGTGTTTTGTTCTCTTTGATCTTCGACCACGAAGAAATACTTTGTTATTTTACTAAGTATCTTCGAGCATGAGTGCATGAGTAAGTATGATTTCAAGTCTACGAGCACAACTGAATGATAGGAACCATCTAAGTTTTTCGAGCAAGGTCTGTGCTAGGTGTCTTAGTGAGCATGTAGAGAAGATTGTGTTAGAATTTCGAGATAGGGAAAGATGATTCTATTGCTAAGAAATTTTCGAGCACACTAGGGTACCAGTTTCTGTGCTCGAATGCGGGATTAGGAAAAGTTAAGGTTTTCGAGCACTGTACTTCGAGCACACAGAAATGCATCTCGAGCATAGGGAACTGATGATATATTTTTAAGTATACTCGAGCAAGCATTCTACCATGTCTTTGTGTACAGGGGGAGCAAGTTTTTATTTTGGCTGTATACTCGAGCAAGAGTGGTAGATGTAAATTTGAAATTAAATGACAACTGTCGTGTGCTAGACGACAAACCAAGGTACTGTACCACCAAATCGTTAGGTATAAAAAGGAGACTTAGAAAGTTTTTCACACATATTTCTCTAATTAACCCTAGACGAAAACCCTCTTGCTTGTGCTATCTTCCCCTTGCTCGCTGTTCTATTATTCGTTAATTTCTCTTTGATTAGCGCCATTAGCTCTGTTTCGACTTCGGTAAGACATAACTGTTCGATAATCGTCGCACCGATTTTGAAATTAGGGTTTCCAATTGAATAACTTGACTAATTGTTTACTTGTTTTGCAGGTACGCATATTACTACGGAACAGGTTAATTGAAGACGCCATTCATCATCTATCTTTTCTCATATATTAGTTATGCAACTTTGTGTACTGACAACTCTTCTTGTTCTTGCAGAACTAATGGCCTTCAAATTTGAAAAACGGCATAATATGTGTGCTCGGTTGGAGATAGATGATAAAAACCGTGAGTTGGAGCCAATTATTAACTTTTTGAGAAACTCCAATCTAAGGGTGGCTTTAACTACCGACCCCACAATATACAGAAATCATATTTCGGATTTTTGGGGTTCCGCAACACATGTCAATGACGTCAATGGGAAAGAATTGAGACATCGATACTAAATCATGACATTGAGATAACAGAAGCCTCAATCAGAGCTGCACTGGAACTTAATGACAATTTTGAGGATCAGCCGTCCTACTCAGCCCCAAGGCTACTAAGAGTTTTTCAAGAGACTATGGGCTATCAGGGAGGCGTTAAGGAAGGACAGTTCCAAAAGGGAAGTTTTCCATTAATCTATAGATTTTTGATTCATCACATAATCCAGTCCTTATCTACTCGGAGAGGGACTTGGACCTTGTTGAGCAGAGAGCTTGGGACTCTCACAGTCGCTATTCTTTACCAGCAACCTTTTAATATTTCAAGACTTATTTTTCAAGGGATGATCTCCAATGCAAAGAAGAATGTTACTCAACGTTTTCTGATGTATCCAAGGTTTCTTCAAATCTTAATAAACAAAGCCTTACTAGACATTCAAAGGACAGGGCAGATTTTAAAGTTGCAGGACTCAAACATATGCAAACATATGAAGGATGCTCAGAGTAACTTCATTGAGAATGATGACTGGGATGTACTCCCATGGTTACTCGTACCTGCACTGGGTGCCATTGCTGTACCAAGGACTCCTGGCAACAGTGATGAGGAAGTTGATGATGGTGATGACAATGATAATGAGGATTATGATGGTGCCGATGGAGGAGATGCGATGGTTATTGAAAATGCTGCTGATGCACAGGTTGTAATTGGAGAGTCTGTGTATGAAATTGGACAAGAAGCTTATGAGCCAACTGATAATGCTGAGACTCGTTCTTCACCTGTCACAACTAATCCAACTGAACAAGACATACCTATCCATCAACAAACTGAACCTACTCTCCCAACCCAAATCCCAGAACCATACAAACTTCCATCCCCTGAAACCGCAGAATCTGAACCATTCTCTGAACCAACTCCAAAACCTACTGCTGAAACCCCATAATCAAGTCCAAACCTTTATGATGTTGTGTGTGAAAATGCCAAACTGGAGTTTGAGAACATACTGCTAAGAGAGAAGAATGCCATTTTGGCTACAAAGAACTCAGCTCTGGAAGCTGCACTGAAGGAGGCTTTATTGAAAATTCAAACTCTTGAGGGGCAGTCTGAGGTTGAGAAGACCTCAGATGCACCAAAACAGGGGGAGAATCTTGATGTTGAAGAGGAGGTTGGACCATCTGATGCACTGAACATGATCAATCACATCTATAATGATGAGTCAGAAGTTAAGGGGGAGAAAACTAGAGAAGATGAATCTGAAAAGGAAAAGTTGAAGAGGAAAGAAAAGGGATTGCCCACACAGATGATGACTTACATCCTTCACCCAAGCATGCAGTTCAATCTGATGATCTATTGTTTAAGGAAGATATTATTGATAAAGACATGGCTGAAGCTGAATCTGTGAAAACTGCAATTAATCTAATGAATGAAGAGTTGGAGGCCCTTGAAAGGGAATAAAGAGTGGAAGAAGAGGAGGAAATCCCTCAAGAAGTAATAGAAGCTCTGATTGATATGAAAGAGAGGGAGGATGAAGAACAGAGGAGATTAAAAGAAGCTGATGAAGCAATCAAGGCTACAATTGATGCACTGAAAGTAAATTTGAATGTTGAGCAACAAGAACCTGAACAAGAAAAGGCTGCAGAGCTTTTGATCGCTGAGCCTGAAGAGCTTGAAGTGAATGAAGATGAACTGGGACTGGGTCCTGTAACAAATGAAGAAGATGAAACAGTTGAGGTTTCAGCATTTACAATGGTCAAACTGGTGATAATGAAAGATATAACGCTCATACTGAACAACCTAGAAAAACATCACCCAGACATTGTAAAGGCAGCAAAGAAAGCACAAGAGGATTACATCAATATGGGCAGAGAAAGGGAACAAAAAATGAAAGAACAAAATGACTTAAATGAGCCCATTATTGAAGAAGTTACTGAAAGTCCTGCTGACACACACACCGTTGAAACTGAAAATGACGAATCTGAGTCTGTTAATGAAGAAATAATCCTAGAAGAACCAGAGGAAATACAACTCAAAAGAAAACCTTCATCTGAAATTGAGACACCAGAGTCCAAGAAAAAAAAATCAGTAAAGAATATGGTATACAGGTTGAGGAGAGACAAGCTAGAAGAAAGAAGAAGAGCTCAATCCAAACAAAATGATGAACCAATGATTGAGGCTCTTTATAATCTTGAAGAAGTGGTGGACTTGGATGGTGAAAGTGAAGATGAATAAGAACTAAAGGAAGCTGAAAAGACAAATGAAGATGTTGAATATTTGAGAGTTTGGGTTATGATCCTCTGTATGTTCAAAGACTATCAAAAGAGGATGTGGCAAAAGAAGGTGATGGTTGGAGAGTTAGGAAAGGTAAAAGGGAAGTTTTGATAAAAGCTAGTCACAAGCCTGCTTTCCTGAACTTACAACCATTTGACAAGATTGATAGTTTGTACAAAAGGGCTCTCATGAAGAATCTATCTGACTATGTGAGAAAGGTGTCTGAAAGGAAGAAAGAGAAAGAAAAAGTATTCAAAGAATCAGAAAGTAGCAGGAAAAGGACTGAAAGGAAACAAAAAGATGAAGAAGAATATGAGTCCTTAAAGTCAAAACACAAAGATATCAAATTCCTTCAGCTGTATGGCTACAGCTACAACTTCTTGATAAATCTCTCTCCTGAAGAACTGAAAAGAAGAATTCAACAAATTAAAGACTCTCACAAAGATCAAGAAAGTCGAGAAAAGTTTGAAAGAGAGAAGGAATTAAAAATGAGATTACAGAAGGAAAGGGAGGAAAAAGAAAAGAAAGATCAAGAAGCAAAGAGGTGGTTTGAGGACCCTCAAAGGATGGAAATGTTAAAGAAAATTGTGATGGAGAAAGGGATATCAGAAGAACAGTTTCAGAACATGCCTCTTGCTGAGCTAATGGAAATATACCACAGAGAGCAGAGGATGTATCTTGAAACACAGAGGAAACTGCAGGAAGACAGAAGGAGGGCAGAATAAGAAGTTCATGCAGAAATGATGAATGCCCTCCACAAAAAGGGAGTAAAAATGTCAAGATTGTTAATGCAAACAGAAGATACAATAAAGAGATGGTATGTTGAAGAGGGTCTTGATAAGATTAAGAAAGTTGAAATGGGGAGCTCAAGCAGAACCCAGAGGTCAGAGAGTGTGAGGCCTGTGCAGCCAAGAAACTTGAATTTGCCCACACATCTCTATTTTGACAGAAGATCGAAGACCTTAAGGGTTGTGACTGAAGATGAAGCAGAACATCTCATCATCTTCATAGATGATTTGAGAAACTTTAAAATAGAACAACTGACCAAGATGGCTGAGCTGACTTTATATGACAATCAAGTAAGGAGTCAACCATCTGGTCAACTGAGGAATGATCTCTCAAAGTTTTTGAAGGAACAAGCAGAAAAGGGATTCCCATTTCTACAGCAGAAGAAAAGAGAGATCAGGAGCCAAGTAGAAAAGGAGAAGAGGAGGAAGAGAATCAGTGAAGTTCACATATTTAAGCTTTCCCTCTCTGAATCAAAGAAACAAAGAACTCTAGCAAACAGCTCTCATCAGAAAAGGAAAACCTTAAAAGAGTGCTTGGCTACGAGAGAAGTGATGAAGGAACCCAACTCAAGAGTGCAACAATTTGGAAGAATCACATACATAACGTACAATCTAAATGATGATTCGACCACTTTGAGAAATGAGTCAGGGATACCAATTGCAGTCATAAGGGAGGATGGAGATCTGCATTATATGCATCCACAAGACTTACAAGATTTAATTAGTGCAAAATTTCCAAGTGATGCCTCTGACTCCTCAGAACTTGACATGCTGAAGCAAAGAGCTGCATATGTGAAGAAACTAAAAGAAAGAGCTGAAGCCAAGAACAGAGGAAGAAGATAACAGAATGGAGCTAATGAATGATTGATTCTTATTTCTGTTTATCTTTATATTTTATTTGATTTAAAAATTTAGTTTGTAATGCCCATGTGGCAGAATTCCAATTATGTAATGAAATGACATGTTCTTAAATGATTTATCTACAAATCTGATACATTTGTAACTCTATGCAGGTATGTTTTGGTGCATCTGAGCTTGTTCCAATCTAGGGGGAGATTGTTGGGTCGGATTTCTTAATAAGGAAGATTGGAATCTTCTCAACCTCCTCAGCAACGGCTAAGTATGGAATACGAGCAAGCCCAGACGATCGAACATGGTTTTTACTACTTCGAGCAAGGTTCTGAATCTCATATGGTTGATTCTTCTAAGTGTTGAAGACTTAGAGCAAGCTACACTTCAACGAGCAAGGGTATTCTTCTATCGAGCATGGATTGCCAATCGAGCAAACAGCTTGATCATACAAGTTCCAGCCAAGTGTTACGAGCACAGGATGATCGAGCACATGGGGACGGGCATGGATGCAATAAGAGGATGTCACGTGAATCAAAGCAAAGACTTCGAGCACAGTTCAGTTACCGAGCAAGATTTACATCCGAGCATGATAAAGATTGCTGAATAAGAAAAGCTGAAGACATCAAGAAGAATGAGCTTGCTCGATGGACTTATTCGAGCAAAGTTTGAACAAGTCAAGAGGAATGAAGCTTACTCGAAGAGAATATGTATTCTCCGAAAGATGGAATATATGCTAAGTAAAGTATGCTCGAGGACACTCTCCGAGCACACCTTGTATAGGAAGCTTGCTCGAGCAAGGTATATACCTTGCTCGAGGTCTGAAACACTTGTATTAGATTTATCTTTCATTATGTAATGTCTAGGACGTATACATGGAATGTTAGGGTCTATATATAGACATCCTATGGTACGACTAGGGGACGGTTTTGGCACCCATACTGACAATCTTTGCAGACGAACATCAAAAGCCGCCATCACACAAAACCCTAGACATTCTATTCACTGTATCATTGACGTATCATTTAATATAGTGAATCTTTGTCGTTGAAATAGTCTTTACCGATTATCATTTATTGTTTTGTGTTTGATAATTCTCCACAAGCTTTCATTCTCAATCATTGAATATCTTGATTCCACCGGGATACTCAATCGGTCTTTGAGTAATTAAGTCGGTGTGTTCTTGTCAAACCTTTGCTAAGGTTGCACCGATAGACGGTCCTGGCAGAAAATCTTATAAAAACATTGTTTATTTACTTAAATGCTTCAAACTTATACGTATTATTTTAATTCTTGACTCGTCCTTGAGTCATCACTAGTACTAATACATATACATACGCATCCCCATTATCTCATATCAACTTATTCACACAACTTACCCGTCATTTCATTAAAATTTCATCCTTGGTCCTCATATAACGTCTTCCCTAGGAAATCATCGTAATCAACGCCGTTCACCTGCTTCTCGTGATTGTTGTTCGACTACTAGAATCGACAAAGAGTTCGCTGCTGTATTCCGTTAACAAAACGATCGCCAATCTCGACAAAACTAAAATACACCGAACAAGAAATCTTATACTAACTCATATCCGTTAAAATATTATTTAAATTATATTTTCTTAATTATATCCATATCCTCAAACTATAAATTTCTAAGTACATTTAAATTTTTATCCTCAACCTTAAACTATAAATATTTTATCGTCTCTTGTTTTCCTCAATATCATGATGGTTTTCACAATTTATTTTCCACTCTATAAATCTTTAAAATTCAATTATTGTAAATTTTAAACTAAATTATGTATTATCTAAATTTAATTTCCATTTTTAAATTAAAAATTTTCCATTAATTAATTTAACATTTATTATTAAATTAACTGTTTGATTGAACCTTCATCGTAAATATTTCAACTCCCTACTTTGATTTTTTTTTGAAAAATTTGAACGTTTTAAATGATAAATTCGTAGTTGTTAGAATAGTCATGGTGGTTCATGCATTTCTATCCTCGCATTTATCTCAATTTATTGTATGCTTCACTTTAATTTAAATAATTTATTATTTACTTAAATTTTCATTATTGATAATTCACATTACTTACTTCCTAATATTTATAACGATTTTATGAAAAAGGAAAAGATCCACGAATACCCAATTTAATATAATTTAATTACCTACTTTATATTTTATCTAATTATAAGGATTTAATTGGAATAGGACTATCTATGTGATTCGGGAACATCTGTTTCCCAGTTTAATCTATTTACAATTTAATTCAAATACGCATTATCATTAATATTAAAATTATTAATTACTAACTATTATAATATTTTAGAATATTTTAATCGAATTAATCAAATCTCCAAAACCACAAACTTGAAAAGCTATAACTTTATAATTAACTTCTCTTTAATTCTCATAAGTTCTCAACTAACTAAACTCGACTCACCAAAATTTTCGTTAACTATAACTTTATAACCTGCCAGTTTTACCACGCACACGCGGATGATGTTTCACAATGAGATGCAGTTCTTTATTCTTCAACTCTTCGAATATCTCATGTGATTCTCTTTGACAATTAGCTTCTCAACCGGCTCCCTGAATAACAATACTTCAAGCTCTTTAATATATCTTTCGAGGTTAAAATCTTTTTCATCCATAACGGTTAAACCCAGTAACTCTTCACCAAATTCATCTCTAAATTCGTCCTCCTAGGAGGGAATACACTCCTCTATCTGATTTTGCAAACCAACATCCTCAACATCGATCACCGGCTCACTAAATTGTATTCGACTTTTTAACCCTGACTGAAACTCATCCGTAATGTTCCAAAGCGGTGTACTTGGATTAATGCTATGGACGACACGCATGAACTCCATTAATATCTCTTCTGGATGTGGTATGTAATCCATGATTGCACCAGATGAGTCCTTACAACCAACAACATTCCCCATCCTATTATATATCAGGTAAAATTTGGGCTCATAGTAACACTCCATGAAGATCAAAGATAAACTTAATCAGAAAAGGATAACGAGCACCTGATAACAGTGAAATAAACTATATATTACAGAAAAAAACTAAACTAATTTAAAGCAATTAAACTAAACTATATTAACCTAATATTATAAAAATAAAATAAAAACTACTTAGACTCCTACGACTCAAAACAAAATACAAATAGCACGTATGTAGCAAGTAAGTCTAATCAAAGCTAATAACATAATCGCCAAGAATCCCCGACAACGTTGCCAAAAACTTGATGTGCTAAAAGTAGTAATTAATTTATTAACTAAATAAACGCTAATCTAGACACTAAGTAATAATTCTAGACTCTTAACTTAACTAAAACTACTAACCGGTAAGTGAACCGATCGACTCTAGTACAGCTAAGTAAGTCCGGATATCGAGCCCACAGGACTCTTTAAATTACGTTAACTAGCTAAATTTAAACTTAACTACAGACACGACTATTAATTTATTATTATTGGGGGGGGGTTACTAAAAACTAATATTAATTAGTCACTAAGACTTAAAGATGACTTAAACCAAGACTTAATTCAAATGATGACGAACAACCACCTAGGCTAGAATCCCTAATGTATCAATTATCAAATAGTTGGAAAATGCTAAGTTATGGAACCGGTATCATAAAATAGTCACTTAAAGAAAACCCGAACATGACCCCTGACCCTTTTCAAGAAGACACCTATGGATCTCTATTAAGTTCTTAAAAACAACAGTTTAATTAGACTCGCTTACGGTCGCTAATTATTTTATGACAAGTACCTCTATAAGAAATCCTACCTTACAGCGCGGAAATCAAAGGTAGTTTAAAGAATTCACTCGATTAGATAAGCAAGGCTGAAAAGTCAAACCTAGATGGACTCCTTACGATTAGCAATCTTAAACAACCAAGACTTATCATATAATCTATCACCTTACATCTATTTAGATTAGCAGCACACTTAGGTCTACTTGATTTATTAATATTGTTCCTATGTTTTTATTGCAAATCAACCATAAACTAGTCAAAAACACACAGTAGATAACCTAACAGAATCCTATTATATGACAGACAATCACCAAGGAAACTGTGAAACAATAAAATTCATCAAACAATCCTAAGCACACATATGCATCGAATGAATAACAATAAACCTCTTACTTAATCATAAACCATAAACAAAACGCATAATCCAAACTAAAATCCAATGTCAACAAAAGTTCATCATAAACCTAGGTGGTCTAAGGGTTTAGCCAACACCCATACTCATGAACAAACCAAAATAAATAAGTTTAAATAGTAAATTCATGACGAAAGCAATATATTAGAAAACCACTAACATCATAATTCATTATTAGTACAATATTTCTAATTATTAGGATTTTTGTTCTTTTATATTTAAACAAATTATGATTATAGATTAACAAAATTAACTCAAGTGAAAATCAAAATATATTAAACATGCTTAAAGTTGCATTCTTTCATCTTAATTTTGGTAAAATTACTCCACTTTAGCTCATTGTCTCTTAAATACTTAAAAATACACATATGAACCAACTAAGAATAATATTCAATAAAACCTGGCTCAAACGTATTCAAAAAGTGTAAGAAACTTATATAATAATATGTATATTTTAGACCATATCAGGAACTGCCTTCATTTCATGTATCCAAGGCCTGCCAAGAATAACATTGCAACAAGATATAGTATCGATAACACAAAATTTTTTAACAAAATTTACTCCCTCTATGTAGATGGGAAGTTTGATGTCCCCCGATGTGTTCTTCGTTTCTCCACTGAATCCTACAAGGACTGTGGATCTTGCGACGATTTCGGATTCTGGAATATTCATCTTTCTGAGTACTTTTAGTTGGATGACGTTGACTGAACTCCCTCCGTCAATGAGGATCCTGCGAACATAATGGTTAGAAATAAACAAAGTAATAACCAAACCGTCGTGATGAGGATCCTGGACATTGACTCGATCATCCTTATCGAAAGAGATGACTTTTTGATCGATTGTTGTAGAAGTCCCGATCGGCCTTTCACCATTCTCCAATTCACACTCTTTATCATGTTTCTTCACAGCTGAATAAGAAGTCCCACATATGTCAAAGCCTCCGAAGATCACGTTGATAACTTGGACATCAGGAGGGGGTGGAGCAGCCTTTTTCGGGACCGGTTCAGGATCCTAGGTCCTGGACTTCTTTCTTCGAAACAGCTCCTTGAGGTAGCCTTTGTTGAGGAGGTAACTGATTTCCTGTCATGTGGTCGAAGTCTTCGTGAAAAGCACACCATTTTGATTTATCTTTGGGGGGGTACCTTTTCATTCGTCCTTGGCCATCTCGCTTTATCACCCAAGTTCCTAACATAAAGCATTACTCCTCCCATATCCATAGAGAAGGAATAATCAGATATCCTTGGACAATCTTCATCATCCTCTTCTTCCTCCACAGCATTGATCTTTTGGCCATTTGGTTTGGAATATGGTTTGGAATTGTTATTCCTAAAGTAGGATCCTTTTCTCTTGTCTTGAGATTCATTTTTTGTTGGAATGCTCAGTTGATTGTATCCTCTGATCTTCCACTAATCTGATGAACCTTAGAGATCTATTTCGGACTTCATCTAAGTTCCTGTGTATAGTTGGAATACCATGTGCATGTTTTTTTTGTATATTGTGTATAGTTGTTTATTTTGTGTTCGGGTTCGTATTTGGGTGGAAGGGAGGAGGTTGGAATCTTTTGAGATAATGTTGCGGGTCGGAATGAGGTGGTGTTTTTGTGTGTGTTTTTAGTTTCTCAAAACCATACCTTGGGGACAATGTATCCCAAGTGTGGGGATGGGGAATCTTTTTGAAAAAACTAAAAAATAAAAAAAAAGTTAAAAAAAAATGAAAAAAAAAATTGATGAAAAAGAAGACAATTAAAAGAAAAACACCGGAAAGTGGTAAGATTGGCGGGGCAAAGTTTTGGTCCCCTTTTATGGTCATAATTCCCCCAAATCAAGTTTGCTTAGCTATGTTAAAAATGTGGTCGAGTAGTATTCTAGACAAGGTTAGCATGCTTTCGGTTTATCAAATCACATAACATGCCCACTGTCACTTGGGTATTTGGAAAACAAAGAGCAGTGACGAAATGGTTATTCTCCGTTAGAACTTGTGCCATCAATGCACTTCGAGACCTTAGCTTGGCATTAAGGCAAAAGTGATTGAGGCACTTAGATTAAAGCCTCATCTCGGATGAGTGTGAGTGTGGGTTTTTTGGGGGTTGGGCCTCATAAATTACATATATGAGCGTGGGTAATGAGAGGGGCGGGGGGTTGGTTACCTTAGAAAACTTTATTGGGCCTATTCTTTTATTTGATCAACCCCGAGTTTCTTTTGCGAGACGATTCGGCTTAGTAGGTATTTCTTTGTATTTGTATTTTTTATAGTACTATCCAATAGGAAGTATTAAGTATTATGTTTACTCAAAAAAAGTATAAAAAAGAAAGAAAAAAATATGGAAAAAAAAGAGAAAAAGAAAAAAGAGAAAAGACAGAAAAAGTTGACAGTCAATGTTCGAAGTATTGTGTAGTGAGTGTTGAGATGCAACTTAGTAATGTTTATAGTTGTTTATTTTATTGTTACTTAGTTTTGATGTAATAAGCCGGATTGGATCGTTTGAGCTACTTCCAATATTCCCATTCCATACCCTTACACCTAGCCCCGTTATAACCCATTTAAGTCCTCTTGATTTGCATTTGTGTCAAAGCATATATAGGTGGAGATTTGAAGGTGGTACAAGCATGTGCGAGGAGAATTGGTATGATTGAAACATATGCGAACGATCACCGAAAAGAGGGTTAACGGGTGATGGTGTGTTATGTGTGGGTAAAAACCGAAAGCATGTTAAGGTTGGTTAGAATTCTATGATTTAAATATAATATCAAGTAATACTAATGCAAACCTCTAATAACGAGGGAATAGGGTATGATTGGGGACCTTGACTGAGCCGGGTTTATGGTTTGTTTGGTGGTTGAGTTTTGAAAGCAATTGTGGTTTGAAGTGTTGCTTGGGGGCAACCAACGGTTAAGTGAGGGAATGTGACGAGTGACTCGTAGGGAAGCTGTTAAGCGAGTTAAAAGATACAAATGTATTTGCTTAACCAACTTAATTTTATGGAATTAGTTGACTATGTTTACTCATATGTTTGCAGGTAGGAGGAGGTAGAGGATGAAATTACGAGAACGTGGGCGAAAACGGCGAAGAAAACGGAGTTGAAACGAGAAAGATATGAAGGAAACAAGAAATTGAGGAAGAGCTCTGTGTTGACCGTGGGCCACGGTCAAACATGCACCAAAATCAACAGAATACACCATACCGTGGCATTCCGGGCACCGTAACTGGACCGTGGTCCACGGTGTGGACCGTGGGCACACGGTCCGACATGTGACTGCTGAGTTTGGGCCACTTTTTAGGCCGTTTTTGGGTGTCTTTTCACATAACTTTCACTTGGAGACGGCTCAAGGGCGATTTTTGAAGACAAGAACAATATTTTGGGGTTTGGAATCATTTTGTTTATGTTTTGGATTGCTATAAACAAGATACTTGATGCAAGAATGATCTCTCAAGCCATGGGTGGCTAGTTCTATGGTATTCCTCTCGGGATGTAAGGTTAATTACAAAACACTTATGTTAGTTGTTCTTGAACTTGGATTGATTATCTAAACGTTTATGTTAGTATAGTCATGATGTTTGTGTGATTGTTTGTAGTTTGTCAATATCGTTTAAACCTAGTTTTGAACCACGCGTTCTTGGTATCGTTGACAATTGAGATTTAGTGGAAGAAATTAGGGATAATAGTATTGATTGATTGTTGAGTAACAACCTCACCTTCTAGGAATCCGAGTACTTAGTTCTTGATTAATCACAAACAATTGCATGTACACAAAACCGATATATTACGGTTTATCCATTGAATGTTAACAAGAGTGTTGAGCAATAACCCGAACCCCGAGAGGAGTGCTTGCTTATTTATTCGCTTACAACTTTGGTTTAGTTTAATTTAGTTTTTAAAATCAAATCAAAAACCAACTTGGAAATTACTTTGTGTCATTACATTTATATTAGTTTAATCGTTAAGCTACTTATTAACACATTTTCCACAAACTCCTCGTGTTCGATACCCACTTACCGCTATCTATTTAGTAGTATTTGGTTTAAGTTTGAGTGAGTCTTCGACCTCACGTTACCTACCTTACAGCGCGGAAATCAAAGGCAGTTTAATATATTTAATTGATTCAATAGACAATAATTAAATAATCAAACATAGACGGACTCCTTACGAAGAACTAAATCTAGTAAGATCAAATAATAAAGATCTATCAATAACCTAGCACTTTACAGCTATTTAGGTTAGCGGTACTCTTAGGTTTAATTAATTAATAATTATTTTTCCTATGATCTTAATGCATATCAATCATAAAATAGTCAAAAACACAAAGTAGTGACCTAATAGCAACCTATCATAATGACAAACAATAATCAAGGCAACTATGGAATAATAACAATCAATTAAACAATTCTAAGTATCCATATGCATCAATTTAATATGATTAAACCTTTTACTAAATCATAAAACCATAACGATAAATAATCCCAAATCAAAACGCAACGTCAAAGTAGGTTCATCATAAGCCTAGGCAATCTATAATGTTTAGCCTAGCATCATAAAATAAAACAAAACAATAATAAAGGAATTCATGATGAAAAATAAAAGAAACGAAAAATTAAAGGCGATAAAACCCGTGGTCTTCGTTCTTGATCAATATGCTCGCCATCGTATGATTCCAAGCCTTCAAAACCTTCAAAAGATCTCCTCTTGAGCTCTCTAAATCGTATGGCTCTTCAGGTTATTCAGGTTATGATTAAGGTTAAGTTTATGGGAATTATATAGACTTTCAAGGCCCATAAACTTAAAATTAGTAGAAGATTTTGGAAATCTGAGCCCATAAATGTAGTACTTGTAGAAGATTCTAGAAATCTTAGCCTATAGACTTAAAATTAGTAGAAGATTCTAGAAAACTGAGCCCAAAGTGCCGCGCGACGGGCCTTCTCCCATTTTGCTTATTTTCGCCCTCTTTCGACATGATTACAACCCGGAACCTAAAATTTTCAAATGAATTAGTAATATACAAATTCTAATAAAAACTGAACAAAAACTAATAAAATATTATATTAAATATACAAGGGATTTATATATATTTAGCCTTATATCACCTGCATACCACCATGATTAGTGCCAAAAGATAAGTTATTGTAAGTGTTACCTCTTGTGTGATCAGAAGAGCCCACTCCATAGTTGTGTCCGGGATATATTGTTTCAGCGTCTAGAGTTGGTCCGGCTGGAGCATTCATCTGCATGAGTATGAAATCCCCTTCGTGGAACTCAGTTGGCCTGGATCGTGGCTCCTTCAAAGGTTCTTTTCCATAAGGGTTGTAGGATCCCGAGTGCTGATGAATGATAGATTCTGTCTGGAAAGCCAAGGATCCTGGTTGAAAGATAGAGGATCCTTGAAGCTGATGAGCGGAGGATCCTTGATGGAAACCCGAAGGTCCAAACTGGAGGGTGGAGGGTCCTTGCGAAAATTGGATGGAGGATGATAAGTATCGACTCGAGGATCCTTGTTGAAGGATGCATGATCCTTGTGAATGTTGGGCAGAGGATCCTTTTTGGAAGACATTTGAAGATCCTTGTTGATGATTTGAGGATCCTGGACATCTTTGACTTGGGAAATCTGGAGTCCTAAAGTCAAGTATCTTTGGGACAATGGGACTTGAGTTTTTTGCAGTCTTCCTAGTTCTCTTGATCTCCTCAATCTCATGAAGGATCCTCTGGTTGGTTTTGTTCTGCTGCTCCATATAGTTTTTCATCTGCGCACACAAAATAGAAATATCATTATAGCAGTTTTCGTTTGGGAGACGGTAGCGGATTTTGATCCAGAGAAGACGGCAGTCTCCTTCTTCTGAGAAACAGTTATGGGCTTTTGTGGCTTTGCGAAGGAAGATAGTGGCGGCAAAGGTATTTGAGCCGAAACACTTGAAGCTACGGTTGTAGAAACAGCTTTTCCTTGAGAGGCCATTGAGTGATAATTTTGAGTATAGGAATTGAATAGAGATAGAAATTTTTAGGGTTAAAGCACTAAGTGCCCCACGGTGCGCGCCAAATTGTTTTGGTCAAAAATCGAGTTAGGGATCAAGTAACCAAATTCGTATGTGAGGATTGGTGCTTATATTGACAAAATGATCAAAGTAAAAAGGATGAACAATAAGATTTATACGAGGAAAATCCCTTAGCAACTAGTATACCCCCGGCACAAAAACCTCGGGTAGTGAAAACTATCACTACCAATTATATTATGCTAAAAAAATTACAAAGGTTGGAATTACGGCTGAGTATAAGTACAAAGTGTTCTTGCTGAGAATTCTATGTATGCTAAAGTGTTGTGTGTGATCAGCCATAATTCAATGTTTATATATACAAAAGTTTACAACGGATACTAACTAAATTCCTATACACTCGGCCACGTTTGTTTACCACTTTTTCATGACCGTTCACGAAGGAAGATGAGCTGAGAAGACTTGGTAAAATATGTCTTCCGTGAAAATAGTATTGTTGGTAAATACGTTTCAATACCTGTAAAAATAGATTAAAACACATTTGTAGTCAACTGTTGAGGATCCTTGAACCACACAGAATCCTTAGTCCTGGCAGCGGATATTTGCGAACGCCAAGGATAGTTGATCTTCAAGGATCAAAGATTTTGGTTCCCACACGTAACATCTATTCATGAATGAGTAGATTTATGTGCATGGATGGAGGCACTCACTTGCTATTATTGAAAGGAATACAGTATTTTGCCGGGCAGAGGTACAAAGGGGCAGCTTGGCCCGCTTGAGGCTATTGACAGGTACAATAAAGGGTATCTTAGTCATTTTTAAAGCTCTAAAAGGCCGCAAGGAGGCTATTGAGAAGATGCATCTTTGAGGTGTACGCGATAGCTCAATTCCTTGAACCGGAAAACTGTCTTTAAGGTATGATAAACTTCACAGATATGTCAACTTGGTACTTTTTGATGAATTCAAGTTTTTCAAGTCTTCCACTTTACGTTTTTGTTACTTACATTTACATTTGATTTTTCGAACTTAAAGAATGAGTTTTATTGCTTCATTGTCTTTAATGTATTGCATTAGACAAGTTATTAGAAGAAAGCACTTATGCACTGTATTTTGCGTTATAAAACATGACTTTTTGGAAATGCAGAAATTTAACTAAATGATAGTGGTTTTATTAGTGTTTTTAGGTTTGTTAATGTTGTCATTGTGATTCATTTTCTTCTAAAAAAATCCCATCAGACTTCAGAGGATTATGTGCAATATGTTGGAATGGTTACAAAGATTTTTAAGTCTAGAAATAGCCACTGTTTTGGCCTTTGACTTCTTTTGAGCACCAACAAATTTTCAAATAAACAAGTACTCTATATACATAATTTTCAAATAGTTGCTCACAAACACCCACAAATACTCACACTTTTGAGGTTAATTGCAGCATGGTCACAATATAGACGATAAGAAGCATTTATGCAAACTTAATTTAAGCTCTAAGTTTATAAAATGAAAATTGACTTTTTAGTGGTTAAAATCCGTTTGAGAATTTAATTTGTTGGCAAGAATAATCAGAAACATCTTGGTGCACTCAAACCTGATGTGTATTGGATTATGTTAAGTACATTTGCATTTTTTAATATGTATTTATGTATTTATTGTATATGTATATGTATGTATGCATGCTTATATATGTTAATATTACGACCACGGCCCTTTTGACCCGACGTTTTTTATATTTAACATAGGATAAAATTCATGACGGGCTAATTGGATGCAAAGTGAAGTGAGTGATTTGCCGGTTGACGAGGCCAAGTATCTTAGACGTTCACTCGGTCTACGTAGTGGTTGGGAAAGGAATATTCGGTGAAAGGTGAAAATACATCTGATGTGGCATGCGTGTACCAACAACTAGCACGATCACAATGAGACGTCATGCAATAACAATTGACACAATTACGCGCCAGGGTCGATGAACTTGAAGTAAAGAACAATGGTAGGTTTGTTTATTTATGTGTTAACCGATCGCTTTAAATGTATTTTGATTTAATGATTAATTCTCTTTAGATGTCATTTGACTCCATATATGATTTGATTATACAATGAATAAATTTTCAAAAGCTCCCGCTTAATAACAATTGATGAACATAAACGAACGTAAACGAATATAATTAAACGAACATAAATGAACATACATAAATGAACACAAACATAAACATACATATATATGGACACACTTAAATAAACATAAATAAACAAATATAAAACATTAAATTGATTATTCATTTAATTTTCATCAAAACTGAACATAAACAAATATAATGAAAGACCAAGGTTAAAAATGTTATGAACATAATTTATTGATTCATGTAATCTTAAATTTTAATACAAAATCTACACCTTAATTTTTATGTTTAAGCTGAACTATGAACATATCATAACCGAAAATTATGTATTCATAATAATATAAAAAAATTATAAACAAATCCGCGTAACACGCGAGTTAAAAGCTAAGTCCCTACGTTACATACCTTTGAGGCTAGTTATATACATTGCAATCTATTAATAGTTTCATTTAATTTAAATCAACATGCATTAAAGATGGTAGCAATTTAACCACCACCTTGTCAACAACAAATACATCTACAAGTCTATAATTTTTTGTCGCCCATTAATTCTATAAAATAGTCCGATTATGGAGCAACATATTTGATCCTTCTCTCATTAGTTCTACATAAATTATCCGAAAATCACCTCAATCCATACCAATACTGCTACATTTGAAATCTACCTTGTTGTTGTTCAAGATCCGTGCTTGTTTGCGATAAGAGAATCCATCATCTCATGGTTAGGGTTCAATGTTCTTATTTTATTGTGTTAAAGATTTGAATTGAATCATTTATAAAATTGAATTAAATGATGAAACACATATAATTATGGGTTGATTTTGTTTTGGATCTTGGTACATCTACCTCTAATAGTGTTCATTGGAATTTAGGGATAAGAATTGCTCATATATATTCCTTTAATTTCTATCTTCAACATGCAGGATATCGTATATAATTTGTCACTTTTTTATGTTTAGTTTCACGTTCAGAAAATTATATCTTCCTTTATAAATCAGTCATATTGACATTCATATTCCTTCTTCATCTTTGATCTTTCTTTCTCCAAGCACAACTATTTACCAAAAACAAACAAATAGATAGATAATATTGTCGAATTCAATAATATAAATTCAAATCATATATATTGATATGGATGTGTTTCAAAAGTTATCTGATTTGTACATAGACCAGCAAGATAGTGAAAAAGACAAGAAGGATCTTAAAAAAAAAGTAAAAAATAAGTTAGATTACGAGTGAAGTTGTGATTCCCATAAGCAATAGATGGAGAGGACATGATTGGGTTGTGTGAAAAAAATGTCGTAGATGGTTTTGCCAGCCGGTGGACCTGAATTTCATCAATCATAGCCCTAGACAATGAAGATTCCCCCCCCCCCCCCCCCCCTTTTCAAATTTAGTGATTTATATATCGTTTTCTAGAACACTCACATTGAAACCTCTAAACTTATATTTTCTCTAGAATATAGAGTATGGAACAAAGAAGACACCTAAAACCTTCCTCTATTGGAATTTCTTTGAAAACAGAAAAATGATAAAGGTAGTTGTGGCCCTCTATTTTTAGAGGGGGACTACTCAATGATCTATAATTTGTGAGCGTATAAAATTGAGAAAAACAATAAATAAGTGTTTGTGAGTAAGATAGAGATATTAATTTAAAATGGAATGTGTATGGTTTTTAAAAAACAAACAAAGTTTGGAGAAAAATAGGTCTTTTAGGTAAAATATAGAGATGCAGATAGAGACTTGGATAGCCGGATACATACTTTTCTATGCCATATTTTACTTGTCCATCAAAGACAAAATCGACTTGGATAGCCGGATACATACTTTTCTATGCCATATTTTACTTGTCCATCAAAGACAAAATCAATGAATTTTTCTATGGACTATTACCGACTCTACTTGATTTATGAGTGCTTTTATTAGTGCCAGTGGAGGTGCCCTCTGGAAAATTAGCATCGGCTGCTTCATCATTTAGATGTTCAACCTCTTCAGGTTGTAAAACGCGTAAATCACTAATTATCTTAATTACGTGTTTATTTATGTCTTCAGTTTCAGTATTCAATTGATAATTTTCAATTTTGAAAATTTTTAGCAAACCTTTTATATTTAAAACTGGAGGATCTCCAAAATAGTCAAGATTGGCAAATTTTTTTACACTATAGTCGTTGGCGCTGTGTTATTTATAAATAATCAATTTCAAAAAGACCCAATCAAAGATTGACACCTCTGCTTGCTCGGAAGAGAATACATCTTTGTAGCTGGCATTGAATAACACAACAAAACACTTGGGTCAACACAATATCCAACCAACATCTTAAACGTAGACTAACTCGGCTTCCAGAAAGTTGACAAACGCCCTAGCTAGCTACAGGGTATTCGGGGCTCTTGTGTAACCGCCAAGTTAGTAATTTGGCTTGGTTATATGAGAGTCGACAAACAACGTAGCCTCCTACATATTATTTGAGGCTCTTGTGTAACCGAAAAGTTGGGAAGCCAGCTCTCTCCTATACGTTGCCAAGTCAATTATTCTGTAGTTAGGGATAGTATTCGACACTCCTATAGCTAGATGATGCCACATGTAAACCTATGTGTAGTGGAGGAGGGTGGGGGTGGAAAAGGCACGCCATGTCATGCATTTTAGCACCCCAAACACCACAACGCGATGTTAACTGGGGGTGCCAAAGCCATGTTCATTGTTCACAAAGCCTTTAACAGAGGTGAGGGGTCTCATAGATGGGTCCATCCCCAATCAACCGGTCACAGATTTATTTTTT
>NW_027501436.1:0-27785 GCF_021521415.1 Bidens hawaiensis | reverse complement strand
GTAACATTCTTCAATTTTGAGTCCTGAAACCTAGGCTGTTTTAAAAAAAATCTCTATTATTCGAAGACTTGTTATTTAGTAGAATCATTGATTTATAATTATTGTTTCTATTTCACCTTTACCTAAACGTTAGGGCCTATTTGTAGTTGAATCAAAATATATAAATATATATTTATTTGTTTTCTTTTCTTTCCGTCGAGTACAACGACCTTATTATTATTATTATTATTATTATTATTATTATTATTATTATTATTATTATTATTATTATTATTATTATTATTATTAGTGTTGTTGTTGCTCTTGTTGGTGTTGATGTTGCTGCTATTGTTGTTGTTGTTGTTTCTATATTTCAAGTTAAACCAATTTAGCCTAAAATCATGGAATTGAGCTTGTTTGCATGTTAATTGATCACAGACGCGCTCAATCATCGGTGTAATTGATTTATAAACAGCTAATTATCATTATTTTTATGTTATCATAAACCGCGACTCTAACCAACCTCAAAACCCTATAAACACACGATACTAATTCAATTAAATCATCCCTCATCGGCCCTGCAACATTTCTGAATTAGATCCCGAAACCAATTTAACCCAGAAGCTGTTCTAGCTCGTGATTGATGAGTTTTCATCGCCGTAAAACCCCAAGTTCCGTTCTCCATCAATATGAACTCGAGTGCGGTAATTATTTTGTCATTCCAAGTCGTTTTGATGTTGGAAATCATAGCCCTCTGTTAATTCTGATTGGCAGAGGGTAATTATTTGCTATTGAAAATTTTGATATTTAGGGTTTTGATGTGTGAAAATGTATAATATAAATAAAGAACGAATCACAATTAAGCTTTAAATTTATAAAAACGAAAATCTTATAGAAACCACACAAAACCGGCAAGTGTACCGATCATAAATAGTATAGCATCAAGGAAGTCCGGATGTCAAACTCAAAGACACGTGAAAACGTTTATGATTAAGAAAACTCTAACCAAGACTTACCAAAATAATATTTATTTAATTTTTAAGATTTTATTTAACTACTTAAATTAATTCAACTAAACAAAAACGTTTGACAAAACACTTTTAGAAAACTTTGATTTAAATTCAATATGTAAAAACGTCTACCTAGGAATGAATCATGTTGACAGAAATAACAAGACAACGGATTGAAAATATTCAAGACACCGGTTATAAAGGATGACACAACTAAAACTTGTTTAAGAAAGTCAAATTACCTCTCAGTCTCTCTAACAAACTCTAACTAGTTTTAATTGATTTTAAAGAACAAACCGGAAAAACAATTATTAACGTGTTCAAATGACGACTAACCTCTCGGTCTCAAGGACACACTATCCTAATGGAAACGAATACTACGCCACCAAGGATAGAGGAACAATTTAACTAAACCCAAATTAAACCAACTAATTGCACATAAACACTCAAACTTGACAAGATAAAAACCCGCTCTCGCGCGGTCTTAATTTTAACAAGTAAAAGCAACGACACAATATTACTTCTTATCACCTCTCGGTCTCAAAGAAGGTGTATTTTAACTGATTTTAGATGATTATATTACCCACTTATCCCTACGGTTGTACTTCCCGCAAATAAACCCAAAACACCAAGTAAAGAGCTTAACAAGCAATCAATTAATCAAAACCGATTCAATTAACTAATGCAAGAGGATTATAATAATAACAAATAAAACACAGCCATCACACACAATCTAATTCATGGTTTAGTTAAACTTTACATCAATAATTTAAGTCTTGAACATTAACAATCCATTAAACAAGTTAAAACTATGCAACAATCATCTATCCTAGGTTGAACAAGCAAGTTTAGCCTAACATAGATTTTGGACAGCCACAAACAATCAAAGTAAACATCATAAACATCAATATAAACATGATAAAACTCATTCAAGATCCAAACTCAATCAATAACAACTCAATCTATCAATCAATTGCAAAACAATGTAAAACAAAAGACCAAATCAATCAAAGTTAGGGTTCTTGAACATAAAGTAAAGTTTAAAGATGTATACTCAAGGTTTATGGCTGAGATTTGTGAGTGTTTGAAGCCCCTAGCTGCTGCCCCAAGACTCCTCTTCCTTCTCCAGCCGTCACAAAGACCAGCCGCCTCTTCTTTCTTCTCTTTTTTCTTTCTTTTTCCGGCCGGCGGCTGACTTCCGATCGCAGAATTAGGGTTAAGGTTCTTGGCTGTGTATTTCGGGTATTATGGCTGAAAATTGGCTGATTACATAATATAATATAATATAATATAATATAATATAATATAATATAATATAATATAATATAATATAATATAATATAATATAATATAATATAATATAATATAATATAATATAAGGCTTTTAAGATGTGGGCTTGGGTCGGGCCTTGATTAAACTTTGAAACTTTGACACTTAAACCCTTCAAGTTCTCTTTTTCTTGCCTTTTTTTCCACATCTTTCCATAACCTACACAAAACATTTCAACTTTGTAAAACTTTGCACTTAACCCCCTAAACTTACATAAATTTGATATTAAATCATTAAAACATTATAAAATTGTAAGGAAATATAAGTGTGTTATTCAACACATCAAACATCCCTGAATGCTAGAGAGAGAAACCGATTAGGGTTTCTTGGATTATTGCTGCATGATCTTGATCTAATCCTTGGTTCTGATTGCTTAGTAGGTTTGTTATTGATCACGGCTATTTGATATAGTTTAGTTAGATCGATCCAATCCTATTAACTGATTGAGGATCTTGTGGTTAATCAAGATTAGGATTATTAAGTTCTTGGCCGTTCAAGAGAGATTGGTGAAAACCGATTAGGGTTTGTGGGGATCTTGGCTCCGTTTCTTGGTTGTTTGCTGCATGATCTTGATCTAATCCTTGGCTGATTGTTTAGTAGATTAGGATTTCTTCTTGGTGCAGCCGATTTTAAGAGTACTAGGGTTTCAAACAGCCGATTTCAAGATTAGGGTTTCTAGCCGTTCTTGATCTAATCCTTGGCTGATCTTGGTTTGTTTGGAATTTTGGTTCTTGTTCTTGGGTGTTATTTGTTGATTAGGGTTTCTAGCAGCCGTTCTTGGTTCTTGTTCAAGATTAGGGTTTTCAAACAGCCGTTCTTGGTTCTTGTTCTTGGGTGTTATTTTCGTTCTAGGGTTTTGCATGGAGCAGAAGGGTGGTAATGGTTTTGTTGATAATATCAAGCAAGGGTTTTCAGCCAATCGAGTCACAAACATTGATGGGGTTCTTCCTCGTAGGGGGGCTCTGAAAACTGTTTCGTTTGCTGCAAACACAACATTCAATGTTCCTTTAAATGATGTAATCAATAAAGATGGTGGTTGTTCAGCCGTGGCTTCTAATGATAACAAGGTTCTTGGATCTGATTCGTTAACTATTCAACAAGATGGAGGTTTTTCAGCCTTTGGTTCGGATGATAACAAGGTTTTTGGATCTGAGTCTTTAAATATTCAAAGGGATGAAGGAATGGAGAAGGAAAATTCTAAGCCTTTGTATGTGAGTGTTGTCCAACTTGAAAACAAGACAACTAAGGTAACATTAAGAAAATTAAATGTAGAGTCAACAATGGAAGGAGTAGATGTGGTTATCCCGGTTGAGTCTGTCAAGAAAGTTAACGATAGGTTTACTAATACTTTGTTTGGTTATTTTTTGGGTAATAGACTTCCTTTTCCGGTTGTTGAGTATTTTGCTAAGAAAAATTGGAACAAATATGGGCTTACGAGACTTATGATGAATGCGAAAGGGTTTTTCTTTTTCAAGTTTCATTCGGAAGTTGGGATGATGCAGCGAATTGAGGATGGTCCTTGGATGATTAGGAATGTCCCCATTATTCTTAATATTTGGACTATGGAGTCAGATTTGGAAAAGGAGGATATACGGTCTGTTTCGGTTTGGGTCAGATTACAGAATATTCCTCTGGGTGCCTTTACTGAGGAGGGTCTAAGTTTGCTCGCTTCAAGAATTGGGGATCCGATAAGTGTTGATTCTTACACTGCCAATATGTGTAAGGAATCATGGGGAAGAAGTAGTTTTGCTAGAGTTCAAGTTGAACTTCATGCAAATCAGGACATTAAAAGGAAGCTGGTTGTTGCTGTTCCGGATACGTGGGGGGAGACAAACAAGATCTCGGAGATTAAGATTGAGTATGATTGGGAGCCCCCCAGATGTTCCTTATGTCAAGTGTTTGGCCATTCGAACACTCAATGCCCGAAACAAGTTCATGATAAAAAGTTAAATGAAGAACCAATGAAAGTCACTAATGATGATGGTTTCCAGAGGGTGAAGGGAAAGAAAAAAGTTATTACGCAAGTCAAGAAACATAATCTTGTCTATCGACCGGTAGTTAAACCTGCTGTGACACAACCTGTAAATAAACCATCCTCTCAAAGACAAGATAATAATCATCCCGTGGGTAAACCTACAACTTCTATGGCTGTGGGGGTTGAGTCAAAGGAAAAGCATTATGTCCAAACTAGTAACCGGTTTGGTAGTTTGGTGGATGAACCAGAAACTGATGATGATGAGGATGATGTGGAGGAGCTTTTTACGAATGTGGCTAACAGTAAGAAAGCGGATATTGGTTCGGAGGGTGCAAGCACACCTGGTGAATTGGGTGTTTAATGGGTGGTATTGCTACATGGAATATAAGAGGGTTGAACCGCCCTCTTAAACAAAAAGAGGTTCGTAAGGTAATCCAAGATAATAATATTCAGGTGTGTGCTATTCTTGAGTCTCACGTTCATCTAAATTCGGTTTTTGATGTTTGTAAGAAGATTTGTAACACTTGGGATTGGACTTGCAATGGTAGTGTTTGTGATAAAGGTACTCGGATTATTGTGGGGTGGAATACGGATTTGGTTGATATAATGGTTATTGATTATTCGAACCAGGTTCTTCACGTTCAGTTAAAGTTTAAGTTGGATAATAAGGTGATGTATTGTTCTTTCGTGTATGCTGAAAATTGTTATTTGAAAAGAAGGGAGTTATGGCATAATCTTGCAGTTCATAAACAATTCACTCGTGGTAAACCTTGGACTTTACTTGGAGATTTTAATTGTGCTCTTAATTTGGAAGACAGCTTACATGGTTCTTCCAAAATATCCGCTGGGATGCTTGAGTTTCGTGCGTGTGTTAAGAACATTGAAGTTGAGGATATAAATGAGGTCGGCCTCCAATTCACTTGGAACAATAAGCCAAGAACGGGTATGGGTCTTTTCAAAAAGCTTGATAGGGTGATGGGAAACTCTAAATTCATGGATATTTTTAATGATTCAACGGCGGTGTTCCTTCCATACCGGATTTCAGACCATTCTCCATGTTTATTGAAATTCCCCTCTCTTATTAAAGGTAAGCCTAAACCGTTTAAATTCCCTAATTTCTTAATTGGTAAACCGGGTTATAATGATATTATTGCTAACGGCTGGAAAATTGAGGTGAATGGTTATTACATGTTTCACGTGGTAAAGAAACTCCAAAACTTAAAACAGCCAATCCGTTCTTTGTTGTACCGACAAGGCAATCTCCACAAGAAAGTTAATGATCTAAGAACCCTTCTTGATGCTTGTCAAACCCGTCTTGACATTGACCCTACTAATTTGGAGTTGATTCGGGAGCAGAGTAGTTATCTGAAGGCTTATCATGAGGCAACTAAAGATGAGGAAGAATTCCTAAAACAAAAAGCTAAAGTCGATTGGTTAAAGCTTGGTGATTCTAACACTGCGTATTTTCACAATTCATTGAAAATGCGAAACCATAAATGTCGTATTGATACTATAAGTGATGTTCAGGGCCAATTATATGAGGGATCGGATGTTCCTTCGGTGTTTGTTAATCATTTTATAAATATTTTTGGTTCGGATATGCAACCATTGAGAAAACCAGATAATCAGATTTTTACTACTAAGCTCTCGGCCTCTCAGGCGGAGCTAATGGTTAGACCTATATCCGATTTGGAAATCAAGGAAGCTTTTTTCTCTATTGGGAATAAAAAAGCGCCGGGACCTGATGGTTTTTCCTCGGCCTTCTTTAAAAGTTCTTGGGATATTGTTGGGAAAGATGTTTGTTTGGCGGTTCATGAATTTTTCAGAAAAGGAAATCTTCTTAAACAGGTTAACCACACTATTATTGCCCTTATTCCCAAAGTGACCACCACTTTTACTCCTAATGATTTTCGTCCATCTCGTGCTGCAACACTTTATATAAATGCATTACTAAGATTATCTCGGTGCGTATGATGAAGGGTTTGGAGTCGTTAATTGATATCAATCAGTCTGCGTTTGTTCCTGGGCGTAGAATTTCTGATAACATCCTTTTGACCCAAGAATTAATGCATAATTATCACACTAATAACGGACCGCCTAGATGTGCTTTTAAAGTTGATATTCAGAAAGCTTACGATACGGTCAGTTGGGACTTCATTCGGGATATTCTATATGGATATGGTTTCCACGATAGGATGATCCATTGGATAATGGAATGCATAACCACTTCTTCTTTTTCGATATCCATAAATGGGAACTTACACGGGTTCTTTAGTGGTAAAAGAGGTCTAAGACAGGGTGATCCGATGTCTCCTTATATTTTCACGCTGGTTATGCAAGTTCTCACGTTGATTCTGCATCGAAAGGTTCGTATTGAACGCTCGTTTCGTTTTCATCGTCATTATGAAAAATTAAATATTATCAATATTTGCTTTGCGGATGATTTGTTCCTGTTTGCTCGAGGCAATGTGGATTCTGCTAAAACTATTATGGGGGCTCTGAATGATTTCAAAGATATGTCCGGGCTTACTCCTAGTGTACCGAAAAGTACCGTGTTTTTCTGTAATGTTTCGGATCGCGTTAAAAGTGGGATTTTGAATATTATGCCCTTCGTTGAAGGTAAGCTCCCGGTTAAATACTTGGGAGTTCCTCTTATTTCTACGAGGCTAAATTACCGTGATTGTAAGAGGTTGCTGGATCGTATGGATAATCGGATTGGAGATTGGAAGAATAAAACTTTATCTTTTGCGGGTAAACTTCAGCTGGTCAGGTCTGTTATGTCGTCCTTATATATTTACTGGTCTGCTGTGTTCTCACTTCCTTCTAGACTTATTGCTGATCTTGAAAAACGGATTAAAAATTTCCTTTGGGACTTTGGACACAAAAAGGGAAAGCATAAAGTTTCTTGGGATATTGTTTGTCAGCCAAAAAGTGAAGGTGGTTTGGGTATCCGGCGTATCCGGGATGTCAATAACTCTCTTCTGGTTTATCATATTTGGAGTTTAATCAATGATCGTAAGTCGTTGTGGGTTAAATGGATGCATGAGTATAAAATGAAGGGGCGAAATTTTTGGAGCTTGCAGATTCCTAACTCTTGTACTTGGGGGTGGAGGAAAATTCTTCAGTTTCGTCCCCGTATTAGACATTTTATATGGCATGAAATCGGTAATGGGAGATCTACTTCGGTTTGGTATGATAAATGGGATGATTTATGTCCTTTAAGTGATTATATTAACCCGAGAGCTATACATGGGGCTGGTTTGACTTTAGAAACCTGTGTCAGTGATGTTGTTCTTCATAATAACTGGGGATGGCCGCCTGATTGGATTTCGAGATTCCCAATTCTTTCGAACTTAAAGGGGGTGAGTATTTATCCGGAAAAGAGGGACAAGATCGTGGTAATGGATGAGAATGGGACTTCAATGAATTTCTCGGCTTCAGGAATATGGCAACTTCTTCGAATACCGGCTGATAAGGTTTCTTGGATGCATGTTGTTTGGTTCTCTCAATGTGTTCCAAAACACTCCTTTATGTTGTGGATTGTACTTCATGATAGATTGAGCACGCAGAATCGTATAATGGGGTGGAATATTGGTGGGTATCCAAATCATAACCTGTATTGCTGCCTTTTATGTAATGGAGATCCGGATTCTCATAATCATCTCTTCTTTGAGTGTAAGTTCTCTGCTGAGGTTTGGAGTATTGTCAAAATGAAAGGTGAGTTTCAGGGGTGCATGAATGGTTTGGCGAATATTCTTCAATATGTGTCTCAATTTGGAATGTCCAACTCTATTGATAATGTTATTAATCGGCTTTTACTCGGGGCTTCGGTTTACGTAATTTGGAAGGAACGAAATAACCGGCTGTTCAGGAACTCTTTGAAGACTCCAAAGATTGTTGCTGATGAAATCATTAAGGGTACTCGCCTAAAGCTAATGACTCTAAATTTCAAGAATTCTGAACGGGTCAATCGGGTTCTTGAAGATTGGCACTTTCCGAGAGGAGTTTCACACCAAATTGATGATAATGGTTGATTTGTTTTTGTTATGTTTGTTTTTTTGGTTCTTGTGTAGGCTTTAGCAGTGTTTACCATTGTTTGGTGGTTTTGGTTTTGTTTACTCTTGTATGGCATGCCATACATGAGAACTAATATGGCACTTTGTCATATTACTTGTTCTTTGTTGGTTGTGTGGAATGAATTTAACCGGGTAGAACCCTTTACCCAAAAAAACACATCAAACATCCCCATACTTAAACCTTTTTCGTCTCTGAAAAAGTCTAATGCAGTTGGATCAGAATCGGAAAATCAAAGTTAAATCAAACATATAAGTTATATTTTAAAGCTCAGAAAAAACGCAAAAACCGCGATCATCGATAATGTTGTCCACCTAAACCCATGCCTTAATCTTTACCGGGACAAATAAGATCCGATAATAATATTACTTAGTGGTTTACACATTTAAGACCCACTTATTTTCTGCTTTTACCGGACCAGACCACCCCAAATTGACTTAAACCTCAAAGTTAGCAGAATTAAAACTTTGTTGCTCAATATTTATGAATAGTTAAGACGATCAAGGGTATTGTTTATCCACCTAAGCTTAAGTATCCAAGTCTA
This sequence comes from Bidens hawaiensis, assembly GCF_021521415.1. Classification (NCBI taxonomy): domain Eukaryota; kingdom Viridiplantae; phylum Streptophyta; class Magnoliopsida; order Asterales; family Asteraceae; genus Bidens; species Bidens hawaiensis. The sequence goes on along the minus strand of NW_027501436.1, from coordinate 18,873 downwards.
CCAAGCAGCCATTAGATATGATTAAGGTTCAATTATTTATAGCTAGTGCTCCCCACAACATGACATACCCCCGTTATCAAGCAATACCCCAAATCCATAACCATAGGTGAGTATGCAAAATTTTATCTGTAGGGCTTACATGTAGCGTGTCCCTTGTGGTCCGTTTCTTAATGGTAATGAGACGCGAGCAAGGGGACCCCACATGACTAACAGCGTGGATGATCAAGTCTGTAGTGTATTTGTACTTTCGTACTGTTGTGATCATGTTTATAGACTTATAGGGGTTTGCTCTTTGGCTTTATTTTAAATATTCACAACCCCACTTAGGAATTGTGAATACCCAGCTAAATAGATTGCATACAGACCTATGGTCTCCGGACCCGAAGCATCCCATCAATACAGGATTTAAGGTTATAAAACCATACGCCGATGAGGTGTAAAACACTAAACTAACATTTTAAGATTTATATCACAGGCTACACGACATACTCTAACGTTAAACCTACCCAAGCATCATATGATAACGTATTCAGATTTTTAAAACTCGTGATATTTCCAATTTTTCATACCAAAATTTGAGGCTTGAGTATGGCCCGACCTTTCATTGCTTATTTTCCACGGACAAAACGCTTTACCCACAAAAGATTTCCGTTTAACCGTTTTATCAAATTTGCCCTTTCATTTTCAAGGCTGAGCCTACCGACACATCCCAAGTTAAGTGCGTTTTCTTTTATTTATCTCATATTATTAGTAGTTTGAAAACCGATTTCCGAATAAAATCATCATCTCCCACTTTAACGCAAAAGAAACTAAAAACAAGGGACATTTTTATTATTATTATTATTATTTTTTTTCACAAACTTGAACAACGTACGAAAACGAAAAACAAATGAGAACTTTTTATTTATTTTTTTTTATTTTTTTCTATAAGTAAAATAAATTCCCATCCCCACACTTAGAACGAAATCATCCTCGATGAGAACAAGGAAAAGAAATAAAATAAAAATAAAACGTAAAGCATAAAATTAAAACTTTAAAGAACAGAAATTAAAATAGAGAACGGGTTACTCCCCTGGTTTAGATGCAAATTCTTCATCAGCTGTGTATGACTCAAACGAACGACCGTATAGCATTTCATTCGCGGCCGCAACCACGGGTGAACCAGTTCCAAAACGCCATCAGAGCTACCATGCGCATAATAATACCTGTAACAACTCAAACTCGCTCGCATGTAGCGGCGTACAAAACAGAAAACAAAAACATAAGAAATAAACATATTTTTGTGTTTTTGAATATTTTAATTTTTTTTTTGATTTTTATTAAATATTTTTTTTTATTTATGTTTTTATAAATATAACTAAAAATAAAACAAATAAAAACATTATAAAGAATAATAAAGAGAATCATAATACAAACTCTACAACTCGGGCTGTCTCCCGAGTGATGCATCCATCATGACTAATCCTCGGTGAATGAGTCAAGGTAGAACACCTCGACTGTCTGATCAGTTATCGGCTCTCCAATGTAGTGCTTCAGTCTATGACCGTTCACCTTAAACTTCCCGCTTCGATCTTGTATCTCAATGGTGCCACACGGGAAAACCTCAGTGACCGTGAACGGTCCCGACCATCGGGATTTCAACTTTCCCGGGAATAACCTTAATCGTGAGTTGTACAGTAAAACCTTATCCCCACACTTAAACTGATTATTACCCTTCAATTTCCTGTCATGCAGTTCCTTCGTATGCTCCTTATACCTAAATGATTGTGCATATGCGTGATCCCGGAGCTCCTCTAATTCTGTAATTGATGGAAATGATTACCCTCTGCGGCGGGTAAATCAAGATTAACCCTTTGAAGGGCCCATGAAGCGCGGTGTTCCAATTCAACAGGAAGATGACAGGCCTTCCCATAAATCATCCGAAATGGTGTGGAACCAGTCGGAGTCTTGTAGGCTCTAATGAAGGCCCACAGAGCGTCACCTAATTTGTCGGACCAATCCCGACGATTTGAACCAACCGTTTTCTTGAGAATACGTTTGATTCCCCGATTACTCACTTCTACTTGCCCACTAGTCTGTGGGTGGTAGGCGGTCGCAAGCCGATGGGTGACCCCATAACGCTTCAACGCCTTTTCCATCTGCGAGTTGCAGAAGTGAGCACCTCGATCACTGATCAAGGCTTTCGGGACTCCAAAACGAGCAAATAGATTTTTCAGAAAACGGACTACCACTCGAGCATCATTGGTGGGTAGAGCTTTGGCCTCAACCCACTTAGACACGTAATCGACGGCCACGAGTATGTATTTGTTTCCACGCGAGGATGGAAACGGTCCCATGAAATCAATACTCCATATATCAAAAACCTCACAAACTTGAATGGCATTCTGGGGCATTTCGTTTCGTGAAGAAATGTTGCCGACACGCTGGCAACGATCGCAACTCTTAACGAACAGGTGAGCATCCTTAAAGATAGACGTCCAGTAAAAACCAGAATCAAAGACTTTCTTTGCCGTAGAACTCACACCGTGGTGACCTCCAGTCGGTCCCACATGACAATGGCTCAAAATTTGCCATCCTTCCTTGCCATCCACACATCTTCTAATAAGCTGATCAGCACCAATGCGGAAAAGATACGGATCGTCCCAAAGGTAAAATTTGATGTCAGCAAAGAATTTCTTCTTCTGCTGGTAAGGCATCTTTGGGAGGTATCCGTCAGCAAGATAGTTCGCGAAATCAGCAAACCATGGAAAACCTTCCTCTTATGCAGTAACTAACATCAGACTCTCCGTCGGAAAACGATCGTCGATCCTAACTCCCGAGTCTCCTAAATCAACTCCCTCTAGTCGTGAAAGATGATCAGCCGCCACATTCTCGGCCCCCTTTTTATCATGGATCTCTATATCGAACTCTTGCAGCAACAGGATCCATCGGATAAGACGAGGCTTAGCATCCTGCTTGCTGAAAAGATATCTAATAGCGGCATGATCCGTATAAACAATCGTTTTGGACAAAACCAGATAGGACCTAAATTTGTCGAAAGCGAACACCACAGCTAAAAGCACTTTTTCGGTGGTGGTATAGCTCTCCTGTGTGCTATTTAAGGTCCGGCTCGCATAATAGATCAGATGGAAATGTTTATCCTTACGTTGTCCAAGAACCGCTCCGACTGCGAAGTCGCTTGCGTCACACATCAACTCGAATGGTAACGACCAGTCGGGAGCAACCATGATCGGGGCGTTAACTAGTTTGTCTTTTAGAAGATCAAACGCCTCGATACACTGCTCAGAAAAAATAAATGGAGCATCCTTCTCCAAAAGTTTGGTCATGGGTCTCGCGATTTTAGAAAAATCTTTGATGAACCGGCGGTAGAACCCGGCATGACCTAGAAAACTACGAATTGATCTCACAGAAGTAGGCGGGGGAAGATTAGAAATGGTCTCGACCTTTGCCCGGTCAACCTCTATCCCCGCACTTTAGATTCGATGACCTAGAACAATGCCCTCGCGAACCATGAAATGACATTTTTTCCAGTTAAGGACTAGGTTGGTGTCAACGCAGCGGGACATCATTCTCTCGAGATTTGATAAACAATGATCGAAGGAACTCCCAAATACGGAAAAATCGTCCATGAACACCTCCATGGAGTCCTCGATCATATCATGGAAAATGACCACCATACACCTCTGGAATGTGGCCGGAGCGTTACAAAGTCCGAACGGCATACGTTTGTAAGCAAACGTTCCCTAAGGGCAGGTGAAAGTGGTTTTCTCCTGGTCGTCAGGAGCTATCGGAACCTGGAAGTACCCGGAGAAACCGTCTAGGAAGCAGTAGTACTACTGACCTGCTAAACGCTCTAACATCTGATCAATGAATGGAAGAGGAAAGTGGTCTTTCCTGGTGGCATCATTCAGTCGGCGATAGTCGATGCAGACTCGCCATCCTGTCACAGTCCTCGTGGGAATAAGCTCGTTCCTCTCGTTGGTGACGACAGTCATGCCACCCTTTTTAGGAACCACTTGGACTGGACTCACCCAACCACTATCAGAAATGGGGAAATGATCCCCGCATCAATGAGTTTAATGATCTCCTTCTTTACGACCTCTTGCATTTTCGGATTAAGCCGCCGTTGCGGCTGGACGACAGTTTTGAAATTTTCCTCCATGAGGATTTTATGAGTGCAAAACGAAGGGTTGATACCCTTGATGTCGATAATCTTCCATGCAATTGCCTCTTTGTGCTCTCGTAGATCCCTCAACAACTTCTCCTTCTCGACCTCCGTCAAAGCAGATGCAATGATAACTGGAAGCTTCCTCTCTTCATCTAAAAATGCGTACTCAAGATGGGCGGGCAGATCCCTAAGATCTAAGGAAGAAGGAGGACTCTCGACCGAAGGTCGGTCCATCGGATCGTCTCGTACGATCTCGGAAGACACGCCAGATTCAGGGGTATGCGACTCGGTGTCGTCATCTAAGGACTGATTGGTCATGGCGACCATCTCAATCTCAGGAATCTCCCTATCTAGAATCTGGGTGTCGGAGGCAGATCCTCCACAAATTTCGATGAGAAACTCCCCGACATGCTCCATGATGGTATCAATGAAGTATAAGGAGTCATCAGCAGACTTGGGGTGTTTCAGTGACTGTCGAACGTCAAAGGTGACGTTCTCATCCCCAACTCTCAGATTTAACTTACCCTCGCAGACGTCGATCAACGCCTGTGCAGTGGTAAGGAATGGTCGGCCTAAGATAAGTGGGACACTATCATCATCGTTCATGTCCAGGATGACAAAGTCCACCGGGAAGATGAACTTGTCGACACGAACTAGCATGTTCTTGACCACCCCTCGGGGGTATTTCACAGAACGATCAGCAAGCTGGATACTCATACGGGTAGACCTCGGCTCGCCTAAACCCAACTTGCGATACACGGAATACGGCATGAGATTAATACTGGCACCAAGATCTGCCAGTGCATGAACAACCGTATTATCACTCAAGATGCAGGGAATCGTGAAACTCCCAGGATCGGACTTCTTTTTTGGTAACTTTCTCTGCAAAACTGCATAGCAACCAGCACTTAGCGGGATGGAAGAGACCTCAGCTAGCTTCTCCTTATTAGAAAGAATATCCTTAAGGAACTTTGCATATTTCGGCATTTGAGTTAGTGCCTCAAGGAATGGAATGTTAAGGTGAAGTTGCTTCAGGAGATCAAGAAATTTAGTGTTCTGCTCCTCGTCTCTATCCCTGCGAACTCTCCCGGGAAATGGGAGTCTAGGTTTGTAGACTCTCGGTGGTGTGTTGGGTAATGGCTGGTCCTCGGCCTGTGCTGTACTTCCTGGGCTTCGCCTCTGATGCACCTTGGCCGGTGGAGACTCCATCTGAATCTCCTCGTCTACCTGTTCCTCTACATCTACCGCAGGCCCCTGATTCACTGGCTTACTACGTGCCCCTGCACCGCTCCTCGTCGTCACCGCTTTCGCGAAGGCCTTCGGATTCTGCTCAGTGTTACTCAGAAGTGTACCTGGCGGCCTCTCATTCAGACGATTCGCTATCTCTCCCATCTGCCTCTCAAGATTTTGAATTGACGCCCCATGATTTCTCATGACTGACTCGTGTTCCCGAAATTTCTCTTGAGTCTCTTTGCGACAGCATCTGAGTCTGCTGTGCCATCATCTCCTCCAGCGTGGGCTTCTTCTCCCCACCACTCGCTCCTTCACCGGAATCCTGGAATAGACTCTGATGCGTCTGGAAGCCGGAATGATTTCCGTTCCTCCAGTTAGGATTTTGGTTACCTCTCCAACCCGAATTATAAGAATTAAAAGAATTAGGGTTTCGGTTCGGATTGTTAACATAGTCTACAACCTCCTCCTGGAAACCTACGGGGCATTGAACGGTATCGTGTCCCCCTCTGCAGATCTCGCATAACTTACTTTTTACCTGCAGGTCCTTCACAATCTTCGCTAACGCCTCAACCTGTGCCGCGAGGGCGGTGTTCGTGTCGACTGAATGTATGCCGCGTGATAACGCGTCGACGGTTTTGGTGCTCTTAAAAGGTGGTCGCTGGTATCCACTCATGGCTAAACCGTTAAATAAGGCAATGCACTCATCGGTATCCTTTGTCGTCAATAAGTTGCCTCCTGCAGCAGTGTCAAGCATATTCTGAGTCGCGTAAGTCACTCTGTTATAGAACTTTTCAACAACCGCCCAGTCCTGCAAGCCGTGGTTCGGACATAAAGCAAGTAGGTTTTTGAATCTCTCCCACGCCTCGTAGAAACTCTCAGTGTCCTCCATCTGGAAAGAATGAATCTGGTTACGCAAACGAGCGGCCTTAGCCGGAGGATCGTATTTTTCCAGGAACTGGGTCTGCATGGCGGCCCAAGTAGAAATGGATCCGTGTGGGAGGGACTCAAGCCACAGACTCGCCTGATCAATGAGTGAGAACGGAAAGATGCGGAGTTTGATGGCGTCTTCGGATACGTTGGCAAGATGAAACGTGTCGCAAATACGTGCGATGCGAGTGAGATGTGAATGCGGGTTTTCGTGGAGCAACCCGTGAAATTGAGCAGAATGGGAAATGGTGTTCAGAACGTTCGATGGAATCTGCCAGGTCGTTTGAACTCCTATAGCTGGTGGAGCAATGCTGGATCTCGCGCCAGCATCGACCGGACGGGCCCGGTCTGCGACTGTCCTCCTCGGTGGTGCGTCGGCCATAATCCTATCCCTAACGATGGGTTCAGATAAAGTAGGAGAAGAGAATGTATTACCGACGGATGTAGATGAACTAGAAGCGGTTTTGTACGACGTCTCTCAAGAAGCTCTCTCTCTGGTTCGGGAAATCCTTCAACTTCTGGTGGTCCTAGAGATCGAGTACGTCGCATACAACTATTAAAATAAATAAAAGAAATATTAATTAACTAAACTATTTTAAACTAACAAACAAAACAATTAAGAAACAAATAGTAAATAAGGCAAGTCCTAACTCGAGTCGTTCTTAAAATGCCTCTAACCGTGTCCCCGGCAACGGCGCCAAAAACTTGATGTGTGAAAATGTATAATATAAATAAAGAACGAATCACATTTAAGCTTTAAATTTATAAAAACGAAAATCTTATAGAAACCACACAAAACCGGCAAGTGTACCAATCATAAATAGTATAGCATCAAGGAAGTCCGGATGTCGAACTCAAAGACACGTGAAAACGTTTATGATTAAGAAAATTCTAACCAAGACTTACCAAAATAATATTTATTTAATTTTTAAGATTTTATTTAACTACTTAAATTAATTCAACTAAACGAAAACGTTTGACAAAACACTTTTAGAAAACTTTGATTTAAATTCAATATGTAAAAACGTCTACCTAGGAATGAATCATGTTGACAGAAATAACAAGACAACGGATTGAAAATATTCAAGACACCGGTTATAAAGGATGACACAACTAAAACTTGTTTAAGAAAGTCAAATTACCTCTCAGTCTCTCTAACAAACTCTAACTTGTTTTAATTGATTTTAAAGAACAAACCGGAAAAACAATTATTAACGTGTTCAAATGACGACTCACCTCTCGGTCTCACGGACACACTATCCTAATGGAAACGAATACTACGCCACCAAGGATAGAGGAACAATTTAACTAAACCCAAATTAAACCAACTAATTGCACATAAACACTCAAACTTGACAAGATAAAAACCCGCTCTCGCGCGGTCTTAATTCTAACAAGTAAAAGCAACGAGACAATATTACTTCTTATCACCTCTCGGTCTCAAAGAAGGTGTATTTTAACTGATTTTAGATGATTATATTACCCACTTATCCCTACGGTTGTACTTCCCGCAAATAAACCCAAAACACCAAGTAAAGAGCTTAACAAGCAATCAATTAATCAAAACCGATTCAATTAACTAATGCAAGAGGATTATAAGTAATAACAAATAAAACACAGCCATCACACACAATCTAATTCATGGTTTAGTTAAACTTTACATCAATAATTTAAGTCTTGAACATTAACAATCCATTAAACAAGTTAAAACTATGCAACAATCATCTATTCTAGGTAGAACAAGCAAGTTTAGCCTAACATAGATTTTGGACAGCCACAAACAATCAAAGTAAACATCATAAACATCAATATAAACATGATAAAACTCATTCAAGATCCAAACTCAATCAATAACAAGTCAATCTATCAAACAATTGCAAAACAATGTAAAACAAAAGACCAAATCAATCAAAGTTAGGGTTCTTGAACATAAAGTAAAGTTTAAAGATGTAAACTCAAGGTTTATGGCTGAGATTTGTGAGTGTTTGAAGCCCCTAGCTGCTGCCCCAAGACTCCTCTTCCTTCTCCAGCCGTCACAAAGACCAGCCGCCTCTTCTTTCTTCTTTTTTTTCTTTCTTTTTCCGGCCGGCGGCTGACTTCCGATCGCAGAATTAGGGTTAAGGTTCTTGGCTGTGTATTTCGGGTATTATGGCTGAAAATTGGCTGATTACATTATTAATTAACATAATATAATATAATATAAGGCTTTTAAGATGTGGGCTTGGTTCGGGCCTTGATTAAACTTTGAAACTTTGACACTTAAACCATCCAAGTTCTCTTTTTCTTGCCTTTTTTTCCACATCTTTCCATAACCTACACAAAACATTTCAACTTTGTAAGACTTTGCACTTAACCCCCTAAACTTACATAAATTTGATATTAAATCATTAAAACATTATAAAATTGTAAGGAAATATAAGTGTGTTATTCAACACATCAGGTTTATACGAAATGGGGCTAGATATGGGTTTTGTTCAAAATAAATTGTTTTCATCTTCTTAACAAGTTTCACACCAGCTAAGTTGGCTAGTGCTTGTCATTAAACATTGTGAACCGGCTTGGGGCGTGGGTTCTAATCCTCCATGCCCGGTTTTTATCATTTTTTTTATTCTATTTATTGTTATTATTTAAATTATATCTATATTAAAAGCAAATATTATTTTAATCCATTTAACGAATCGAACATCTCTGGACACTCAAAATAAACCTTTTTCTTTCATCTAAACTTCTTTGAGTATGTAAGTATGTATGTATTATTATACGTAACTTTATATATATATATATATATATATATATGGTAAGGATCCTAAGAGAACCCTTTGCAAATTGAGAACCATTTTGGAGCACTAAAAACACCTTTAAAAAATATTTAAAAAAAATCATAAAACAAAAAATAATAAAAATTTTAAAAAAGTAAAAAAAACCAAAATTCTTATATTTCATTCCGGTTTCGTTAAAAAAAAGTAAAAAAAAATGTAAAAAAAATAAAAAAATGTCGTAGTATACACATATGTATAATTTTATATAATCTTTAGTTACGTAATATACACATATGTACAGTATAATTTATCTTAAATTATACACATGTGTACAAAAAAAACATTTAAATGTACATATATGTATATATTATAATTTAGCTAAATCGAGTTTTTTATGAAACCGGATGATAAAATAAGAATTTTGGTTTTTTTTACTTTTTTTATTTTTGTGTTTTTTTATTTTATCATTTTTTTTTTATTTTTGGGTTTTTTGTGGTCAAATTGGTTCTCATAGTTCTCAATTTTAAAAAAGTTCTCTCATGATCCTGATGCTATATATATATACACACACACGCACACACACTTTTATTTACTATTTATTTAACCTTGTATGACTTTAAATATTTAAACTAAATTACTTATACTCATTAAACGAACCCATCACCGCTAATCCTTAAAATAAGTTTTCGTTTAATATAACAAAAAATATATAAATTGTTTACGCATCTAATTAGACTTTCATAAAATTAATATAGAATATTTTAACGCTTTATCGAATGCCCGAATCCGTTATAAACCCCTCACGTCATGTTTTATTCCTTTATATTGTTAGAATATTAATTTTATTTATGCCTTTATAATTAGGACATATCATCGAGTATCACATCCCCTTTTTCCTAATTTTGTTTTGGGGGCATTATGCATATTAGAAATTATTGTTATTATTATTATTATTATTATTATTTTACTCAAACCAAATCCATTATTTTTGTGGTTGTGATATTGCTCGGTTAATTGTTACTTGCTATATGAATTAGGTGTTTACTGCTTTTATGGATGGTTGATATCTTATCCTCGTCCTTATAGTAAAATCATACGCCATCCGAGTAGACATGTCTGAATCTAGTGGTATGTTCGAAAAGACACATTCGTTTATTTTTACTTTATGTTGTTTGTTGGTTGCAAAATCGTCTGAGTAGGCACGTAATCTAGTGGCATGATCGAAAAGACACTTATACTTGTTTATATTAATTGATGTTATTCACATACGCAAAAAATTGTTCTTCTTCTTCTTCTTCTTCTTCTTCTTCTTCTTATTATTATTATTATTATTATTATTATTATTATTATTATTATTATTATTATTATTATTATTAAATTTGCATTAAACTGTGGTTACTCGCTCAACATGTGCTGTTGACAAATTATTTTTACGCATAATGCAAGTTCTTATATGAAGTGAATTGTAGTCAAGAAATTAGTTTGGACTTTAGGCTTAATTATAAAAGTTAAATGCATTATTTATTTCATTTTCATTTAAATTGTCTGTGTATAATTGTTGTGAATAAATAAGATATTGACACTTAGTACTATTTTTTAGTGTCTTTGAGCTATGATACAAATTATGTCGCGTCTTGTCATGTTCCGACGTTGGTTGGGGTGTGACATAATGCCCCTCAGATCATATCCTATGGCGTTTTGGAACAGCAACATACAACCCCACTATATCCAACATAGATTCGGTAGTAGCCCATCTAGAAGGCCTAAGATGAGTGTGATCCAACCCCAAGAAAAGTTTACTTTCTAGATGGAAGCAAACATAAATGACAAAGAAACCGCTTCTGAGGAAGACCTAGAGGACGAATCGAAAGAGGATACAGAAGAAAAATCAAAAGGAATTTTTGTGGGTCCACCTAGATATCTCCATGAGGAAATATTTGAAGAGGAAGATGATAATAAAGGTCCTTATCTGAAGAATAACATTGAGTGTGAATGTTCGGGAGACTGTAGCCCGAATGGATCATCATTTGACATGCCCTCATATCATAGTTACTAAGACATTGATGTTCAAACGCCAGTCAATTTTCCACCCTATACTAGTATTATCTCCACAATATCTGAGCAAGTTGATGAAATAAGGAAACAAGAAGAAGTTGCTGAAGCCTTTTATAACCTACAATTTCAACCAAGTCCACCTCGACCATACCCAAATAATCATTATGATATAGTAATAATGGATTATCGAGACCCACCACCACGGTATGGATACCCCAAATTCTTACCGCAATCAAAAGATTTGTATCTTGACCTTGCTTTACATGAAACCGATGACCTTAGAATGAAGGTAGCCGAAGATAGTAAAAAGTAGAAGAACGTTGGAGGGAAATTACTACAAAATTGTAGTAAAATGAAAAAGATCATCAAAGACTTCATCAAGGACTAGAAAATTTGTTCTGTTAAGTTTGTAATCGGTTTTTCTATGTAAGTCCTTGATTCATACCCGATCGACAATACTATTATAAGTTACTATTTTGTTTGTAAAATATTCTGGTTGTTTGTAAGATATTCTATCATAAATAAAAGTTTTTGTGTTTAAATCAAATTTATTTTTGTTAAATACTGTCAGGACAAAAAACAACCTTTCACAAAACCGGGAAGCTCCTGAACCAAGAAGAAACTAAACCATAACCGAACATGCTCAAGAAAATCCTGAGCAATTGATATCCAAAATGTAGGAAATGATAACCAATGTAATGAACCCAGTGATCAACACTCAATAGTGAATCTCGACAGTCTAACAAAACTGTCAAATCTTGAGTTCGACCAAATACTTCGACACATCTTGATGAGAGTGTTCATAACTCAAACCATGATGATAATTTCAATCAAAAACTTTAACAAAAAGTTAAAGATCAAAGGGTGCAGTTTTAGGGACTACAAAGCATACGATCCTAAGGAATTGTATGGCGACAAAGGCGTCACACCATAACCTCTTTTTAATGGCATGAAGAGTGGAGTCCATTGTAATTATCATCAACTGCAAGGAAACAGAGAAAATTCAATATTGTTCGCCAAAATTTAAAAGCGAATAGAGTGATGGAACATTCTAATTATGTAATGTTAGTGCATAATGTCAAATGCTTAGATCTTATAGGTTTTGTGTTGTATTGATAGTAATGTATGGAATATGTTTGTAATGTTGAACGAAAGGTTATACGCCGTATAACTTATGTGTCACATAAATTATGTGCCGTATAAGCTTACTTGTATAAGCTTTAAGACTTGCCTATAAATAGGTATTTTGTCTTATGCGTTCAAAAGAGAGGTCCAGAGAGTAGTTGCACTGTATTTTGTTATAATCATTTTGTACTTTGCTGCTATTGAGTAATACAAAGAAGTTAAAGAGATCTATTTGTGTTTTTCACTTTTTTTATGGATTCCGCACATAGTATTTGAGAGTAGATATCATCGTACACGTATATCCTACGATCCTACATATCTAAGGAGGCAGAGAAACCCTGCACCAGATGAAGTGGGAAGCCTTCAAAGATTTAGTTCTACATAAATTTTGCCCAATGCATGAGACAGATCTAATTCAAACAAAGTTCTTGAACCACAAGGTGGTTGGAACTAAAAATAATGCAATAAAAAATTTCAAAAATATTGTAGATTTGTGCCACAGCTGGTGACACCTGAGTAAAGCAAGGTAATTCGCTACATTTGGGGGTTGCCAAAGGAAATCAAAAACATGGTTAGGTCTCACTTACCTCAGACCGCCGATTCCGCCATGGAACTGTCTAGTTATTTGATGAACAGTCTCACCCGTAACAAGAAGGAAAACAATAAATCTGAGACAACGTAAGGAAGTTGATAGAAGAAAGGGAGGTTTTACTCCTACATTTCTAGTCTGTAAAACCTGCAAGAAGCGCCACTTTGGTCAATTCCGATTCAAAACAGCCACATCATCAGTCTGTGATTCTTGCAAGAAACTAGGACATGTTGCAGCAGATTGTTAGAAGAAAACGATGATTTTTTTTAATTGCAAGGAAACGGGACATCTCAGCTTCGAGTGTCCAAAGAAGAACACAACTGGTGGTAGCGGCGCCAAGAATGAAACAAAGAAAGCAAATGCCCGAGTGTTCGTGGTGGGCACTAAAAAGGCGGCTGACATACCGAAAGTCATCACCGGTACATTTTAATTAATAACGCTTATGCTAATGTTTTATTTGATTCTAGTGCTAATCAAAGTTTTATAGATTATAATTTCCGTAATCTATAAGAGCCCTTAAGAAATTAAACGAACCCTTAAATGTAGTAACACCCAATGGAGACTTAGTTAAAATAACTGAAATATTCGAAAACGGGCAAAATCTTGTTAGCAGGATATGTCATGCTAGTTCAATTATTTCCTAGGACATTAGCAGGTTTTTGATATAGTCCTTGGTACGGATTAGTTATCTGATAACCACGTCTATATCATTTGTAACAAGAAAACGATAGAACTCCAAGCCGAGACAGAAGAATAATTCAAATCGTTGGAGACAAAGATGCTGGCCAAATTAGCATAAACTTCATGATTAAAGCTAACAAATGTCTAAATCAAGATACTGAATTCACTTTGATAATACATATAGTCGGGAAGTCTACTAAATTCACTTTTATCATACATATAGACGGGAAGTCTATTGAATTCACTTTGAACATACACATATATGGGAAGTCTACTGGTTTACTTACTAGCACTGAAAATTCGTTCAACAAGGGGATGGTGTGATACCCGACATTTTTAGGTTAACTCCATAAACTAAACTTTGTTATCTCAGTTAACTCCATTAGGAGACACACATGCATGTTACACGTCACGTGACCGTACACATGAGTCTGTCCACGAACGTTGGTGGTCTAATAAAAATAGCAAGTTGATACTCGAACGTTGGTGACTAAATAGAATTATAAACTCAAGATAATAAGTTCAAACAGTACAATGTGATATACATGTCAGTTTGTGTGAAACTTTTATGCGTAGATGTTGCTATGTGATTTATGTGCTAAGTCGATATCCTACATGTTATTTGTTATATGATGATACACGATACAAGATGATAATCTATCGTTATATATATGTTACATATTACATGTAACACAATGCAAGTTTCATAGGAAAAACTAGGTATTAAACTGTTTAAAAATGGTGGCATGTGTTAATGCATTTGGGAGTTATTTATTAAGAAACTCCAAGTGTTTTGGTAACCCACTAGAAACCATCCGTTTTCCTCACACTTACACTCATTGAAGATCATTTGTTACGAAAAATTTCTCTCCTTTTTCTCTCATTTTCACGTACCAAGAGCACACACGCAAAAATTCTTGTGATGTTTAAACATGGTTGATTTGCTTTCAAAAGTTACTACATCTTGTTCTTGCAGGGCCGACCTATAGGGGTGGCGGGGTGGTCGATGGCCACAAGGCCGACACCCTGTTAGGCCCGAATTTTTTTTTATAAAAAAATATATGTATTTTTATTAAAAACAATATGTATATTTAATGTTTAAATCTTTTTACATGATCACTAGCTTGGTCTAGTGGTAAATGGGTATTACTTATGATAAATACCCTTAGCCGACATATGTGGAATCCCAAATTTATCATTAATACAGGGATCATCATGGTAATTATTATCAAGGAACTTTTAGAGTGCTCAAAACAACTCAGGCTGTGTCAAAACGCTTATCCATCAGAAAATCTTGAAAATTGTTGAATAAACGTGTGTTTATCATATGTTGAACGATCTTTGACACAACCTCATCATTCAAGAGAATATCATTTGGATTTGTTGAGTTGGATGTATTACCTACTAGAGATAGGAAAGGGTATGCGAGGTCGTTTAGTTATCGAACAATCTCAGGCAAAACAAATGGGGGATATCTTCACAAGCTAGGGATGAAGTTAATTCCTTAAGTTTTTGAAGAACCGACAATTGCATTGGTAATGAGCGACGATGAAGTGGAAGAAGAGCTTACGGGTTTTTTAGAGCACAAAGTTGAATGTTTAAAATTGGCCGAAAACATAATATATCTTAAGGAACTAGCGACCGAGTGCAGTGTCAACTTTTCCCGAGCATCCTCCATTATTTATTATTCAAATTGAAAAAGTTGGGGATGATGCTTGAACTCGAAGAAGAAGAAGGTGAATATAGAAGACCTTTAGAAAATTGTGTCGAAGCGGATCTACATTGAGTTAACTAATATGTTGATTATGATAAATCAAGTATGCACATAACATGTGAAATACCGAGCTTACATCGGGAATTCGATGGGAAAATGTTCAATTCGACCCCACTCAAATTCTGATGTTTCGACCACAAGCACAAGGATATGGACTCGACTTGTCAACTACCGAGCTTAACAAAAATTTACCGCTAACTTTGAGGCAACCCAACCTTTTATTTTATTTTGTTTTTATTTTATTTTATTATTATTATTATTATTTTTTTTTTTTTGCATTTTAATTTTCGTTTTTTAGCAACCATAGTTAATTCCAAGTGTGGGGAAGTTTCATGAATTCCAATTGAGCTATTCGGAGCATACACCGCCATATCCGAGTTCAGAAAATGCGGGTAAAGTCCGCACCAGGATTTATCAGCAAGACCTGTTTTACATAAAGAAAATTAAATCATGTCCATGTACTTATTTCCGTTTCTTGGTTGTTGAAACAATTTTTATTTAGCTATACATTGAAGGGTTGAATGGTTTGGCTAAATTATATTATGTGATGCTTTAAATATTTGGGTGCCTCTGTTGGTTGGAAATATTTTGTTGAAATAGAATGAAACACCTGTGTCCCACGCTTGTTTTTAAACGAAAATATACATTGAGACAATGCAAAGTTTAAGTGTGGGGATGCTAGAAAGTATCGAGTTTTGAATAAGTGAAAAAAATTAAAACAAAACTAACTTGAGTGTGCACAAAAGCCGAATTGTAACTTGTTAATTGTTGTTATTAATGTCAAGTAGAGGTCTTTGGTCATGGTCAGTTTTTAAGATTCTTAGAAGTCTTCTTACCAAATGTTTTTCAAAAAGAAAAAATGGGATGTTTCATATCGACAGCTCATTTCTTCCCGTGCGTGTGTGAGATTTTCCTTATTTATAATACATGTGATAATATATATATATATATATATATATATATATATATATATATATATATATAAATATATATATATATATATATATATATAGGATTAGGTTCATTTCAGAAGAAATATTACAGCGAGACGTGCGAGAAGTGATTTTAACCAATCAAAATTTATTTTTTGATTTTATCTTTAAATTATGTATAAGGGTATGTTGGTAATGTCTCCAAATATTTTATATGGTAAGTATTAAATGTAGGAGGTTTCAAATCATGTTATATGCTTTTATTTGTTTATAATTCAATTCAAAAACTTTCACGTTACTATGTCATAGAACCCTTAACACAATCCCATATTTCAAGCATCAACATATAAAATAGTATGTATGGTGATTTGCATAGGTGTTTGTAAGTGTTTAAGTGTTTTTTTTGTTCAAATCATTATTATAAATTTGTTAATCATAATCACAAAACTAGTTGGTTACAGTAAAAGATATTATACGGATATTTTGGGCAGGTGTTTGATTGGTTATGTATATATATCTAAACTGCCTACGCAAGCTACAAGCCTAAACATTAACTAATTTGCAGGTTACATAAATAAGAATACACAATAAACAAACCACATACAAAAGAAGCTCAATAAACCTACACAACATACAACTTGCATACAAAACAACCAGTCACCCCTACATAACAAATTACTTACACAAGAATCCCATTAAGCCTACATAGAACACAAACTAAATACACCTACACAGGCAACAAGCCTACACAATAAACAAACCACATACACAAGAAGCTCTGTAAACCTACATAGTTAACAACATACATATAGAGCAACCACGGATGCCCCTACACAGCAACAAATTACTTACACAACATGCTCATTAACCCTACACACAAAAATATAGAAAAAAAACCGCGTACACCCCTACACAGACAATAAACCTACACTTTTAACAATCTACACATTAGCTAATTAAGCATACACAATAAACAAATCATATACATAAGAAGCTCTAAAAATCGATTTTAGATGTATATAAAAACCTTATTTTTGTCCTAACAATTATGTCTCCATAATAAACACAATGAATAATAATTAAATGCATGTATGTAACTATTTTATTTGAGATAATAAGAGATATATGTTAAAAAATATAGAATAGTAGACATACCTTTATTCAGAAAAGACAAAATCCTCATTTTGTAGTTGGCGAATATGATGGTGTATATTGTATGATATTTGTTATGATTAAAGCATAAAATGGGGGGAACTCTAATTTAATAAGCCTAAACCAAAAGTCACATATACCCTTTTAATGTAAAAACATATTAAAATTTTTGTCTTACTAATTACACTTTGCCACTTTTATTGTATATCCTTGATTAAACACAATCAATGGTTCATATCTACTTCTCGCACTTCTCATTATAATTTCACTTCTCGCATGAACCATATATATATATATATATATATATATATATATATATATATATATATATATATATATATATATATCTATATATATATATATATATATATATATGGCATATGAGTGATATTAAGAGTGTAACCATTATGTTCATGATATCTAGAACTTGTTTGTCATATGCATGTCGAGATCTTAATACCACCACCTGCATGGAGAAATAAGACTGTAGAAACCCGCATATAATGGCCTTTACATTATAAAAATAGTACTCCCTACCCACATTATCCCCTAAGAGCCAAGTTTGTGTTTTTTCCCTTTTCATTTGTTAACCCACATTATAATCCATGTTAACCTTGGCCTTTTTGTTTTAACCCTGTGGATGAAAACATGATATGTTAGAGTTTTATATAATATGTTGAGCATAGTAGACAATGTACATATGTATCAAGTTAGTATTTGTATATATGGTTGAATTTGTTTAAAAATAAAATGAAAAATTAAAGAAAATCTCAAAAAGAGTCAATGTTGAAAGTTAGTACTGGTGGTAAATAAAAGTCAGTGGGTTTGTTTGAATAATTTGAGTTTCATCCACCATAAGTCACTAAATACATTCCTATTCCACACCTGAACCTAAGCCACAACAAAAGCCTTAAACATGTTTTTCATGCAACTGGTGGGTAATGGGTGGAGATATGACCGGATCGCAAGCTTATTACATTGTGTTCATACTCGGTATAGAGGGCTGAGAGATACTAGCACACTTTTTGCTAGTCTATATATAAAGCCGAAATGAGAGATATTATATTTGTGAGGGGTTGTGAACATGTGTGCCTTAACCGGAAACAAAGTACACTTGTTTAAGCGGTTCCATTGTTTTTAAATGCATTATTAAATGACTTGGTGGGATATCAATCTTGAAAGTGTCAGCATTGAGAAGTGGGTATGACCTTAGACCTTATTAGTATAATGATGATAATTGACGAACCATCAATCGAGGTGTATGTGTTGCATGATGGTTTGCTTAGGCAAACAAATGATAAGTTGGGGATGTGATGAGTGAGTGTTTGGCTATGACTAATAGTTAATAATATTGCATTTTAGTTTCAATATTTGTTGGAATGCAATTATATTGAGTGGTTTTTATATTGTGTAATTCATAGAGAAAAGAAGCAAAAATGATTATATAACTTATATTTTACAAAGTTAAATATATGTGA